>NW_006399755.1:36321850-36324778 GCF_000299155.1 Elephantulus edwardii | reverse complement strand
GACTCGACGGCACATAACAACAGCAACAACAACAACAACCATAGTAACATGTCCAAAGTATAAAAGACAAAATATTGTTATCCTTGTCCCCCAAGGAGTATACTGGTGACACCTTTTGCAAGATGTACATGTTTGTCCTTTTAGCAGTTAATAGGATATTCAGTACTCTTCTACAATACCACATCTCAAAGGTATCAGTTCTTCTTTTGTCATCCTTGTTCTTCATCCATATCTCAGATGCATAGCAAGTAATAGAAAACACCATGGCCTGAATCAGAGGTACCTTCATCTTCAAACTCACATTATTGCTCTTCAGTATTTTGGAGAAATACCTGAGAGCAGGACTTGCTCAGAGCAATGTGTCTCCTTATCTCCTGACTACTGGTAAGAAGGGTGTTGATAGTGGATCTAAGAGGAAATTATCAGCAGTTTAAATCCTTTCTTCAGTATCTTTTTGCCCAATGGCCCAGTGAAAAGAATATTTGTTTTCTTGAGATTGAGATGCATATGGAATTCATATGGAAGACTATAGTCTCTAATCTTCTGTAAAAACAATGCTTCAAGGTCACCTTTGCTCTCAGCAAGCAAGGTTGTGTCATTGGCATAATGTAGGTTGTTGATAACATTCCTCAAAACCTGATGACACATTCTTCTTCACAGAGTTTAACTTCATAAATTATTACTCAGCGTACAGATTGAAAAGGTATGAGGGGGAAAAAAACCACATCTTTAACATACAGCCTTGTTCTGTTTGGACAACAGTGTTTTGGTCTAGGTATAGATTTTGCATTGTTTTTGTGGTTAAGTGCCATCTGTCACCTGCGGCCCTCTGTACAGCAGCTCTGAAACCTGCCCTGTCCTGAGTCAGTTGAATTATTTCTGACAAACCAATCCCCATTATTCTAAACATAGGAGGATAGCTAGTAAGATGTGTAAAAGAGACATTTATAAACTGAAAAATGGTGGAGATAAATCACTAGGATAGTAGAGTTTATTGGGCAAATGAAGGGGAGGAGGGTAAAAGAATAGAAAATATACAATGGGAACTTGAAACGATGGAATAAATATAGGCATATATCAATAATAATTAATTTTATAAAATATAATGTATATGAATGATGGGAAATTCTGCTGTTAGGGACCTCTCCAAAGTACTAAAGAGCAACGGTGTCTCTTTGGAGACTAAGGTGCATCTGATACAGGCCATGGTCTTTGCAATCACTTGTTGTGCATCAGAGAGTTGGACAATGGCCAAGGAAGATTCCAGGAGAATTGATGCCTTTGAGCTGTGGTGCTGGAGAAAAGTATTGAGGGTACGATGGACTGCAGGGAAAACAAATTCATCCTGGAAAAGGTTAAACTGGGAGACTCCTTTGAGGCAAGGATTCTGAGGCTCCATCTAACATACTTTGGACATGTTGTAAGGAAGGACCAGTACTTGGAGAGGGACATCATGCTTGGGAGGGTGGAGGGACAGCGCAGGAGGGGAAGGCCCTCTATGAGGTGAATTCATTCAACGACTGGCATAATGGGGGTGGGAGTGTCAGAGAAAGTGCAATTGGCACAGGATGGAGCAGAGTTTAGGGCTGTTCTACATAGAGTCGCTATGAGTCACAAGTGACTCGAAGGCACATAACAACAACAACATATGAATGATCGTATGAAGCACAATGTGAACTAATGATGTGTGAAATACAACGTACATGAAATAAAACATATACAAATTTTGCATGTGTTGTTATTTTTGTTTTATCACATCTCTGAATCCTGCCCTATCTTGAGCCAGTCTCTCTGACTCCAACACATCAACCTCCATTGCCCCAGTTACTGTATCAATCCATCTTATCTAGGGTCTTCCTTTCCCATACAGAACTCTGTCTAGGATGTGCTAGGAAATTCTAGTGTGACCTTGAACAAACACTATATGAAATGATTACTATACATGGTAAGTGAAATCATTTTATGATCTAAGCAGAATTGTAGACGTCTTATATTGCAGGATGATCTTAACAAGCTCACTGCAATATCTCCTTGATGATTTCCCCAATCTCTTCTTAAACTCTGCTGCACTGTGAGGCTCAGGACAGTTTAGCTTTATTTTTCTCCTTGATGTTTTTCTTTGTAAAATCTGAAGTGTGACAAAATAAAGCAAAGAGGGACTTGACCTCTAAAATGAAATGTTACACTGGAAAATTCCCCCAATTGAAAAAAAAAACACAACCCAATAATAAAAGGTAGATGGAAAAATAAGACAGAACGTTATTTTATGTTTGGAATCTGACTCCCAACACAACGTATTTTCATCATCTACCTGTCCTGCCTCAACATTCACACAATAAAAGGATTAGTTGAGCTTTGGGCCTTTTTAGACTTTATTCTCCTATAAAAGTTAAGTGAAAAGAGTACAGCAGGAACCTAACATGAAGAGCTCTTTCCACTCTCTCCTTCCTCTCTGACACAGGAGAAATGGGATATTAATTAGATTCTACGTCATCATTTTTGTGGCATTTACACAGGGTAACTGCTGGTGGAAATTTAAAAAAAAATAAATTTCTTTCTTTCCTTTCCTTCTGTACAACCCTTGCAACAAATTGACTTTCTCTCAACTTAAAAGTAGCTTACTCTTGTCTTTGTGTTCTTTTCTCCTCTGAAAGATTATCTTTCTTTCTTCTCTGAAAGATTAATCTGGTCACCATATATGTTCTTCTTAATTTCTTCTTCACATGATGCTAGAAACTTCTAATATGATGAAAGGGAAGTCTGGTGGCTTAATAAGACTGTGCTGCATTTCCAAAGGCATGTGGTTCAAATCCACCAGATGCTTCACTGGAGAAAGATGAACACTCTGTCTATGAGATTTACTGCCTCTGAAAACCTGCTGGATGGTTAGCTATGAGTTGATTCTGACTTAAAAACTCACAGCAACAA
>NW_006399755.1:36301299-36321410 GCF_000299155.1 Elephantulus edwardii | reverse complement strand
ATGACATAACCTTGCATGCTGAAACTGAGAAGGACCTGAAGTGTTTGCTGCAGAGGGTCAAGGACTGCAGCCTTCAATATGGAATGAAGCTCAACATCAAGAACACAAAAATTCTCACCACTGGGCTAATTAGCAGCTTCATGATGGACAGAGAAGAAATGGAAATTATTGATAACTTCAGCTTGGTAAAGTTGGCACCAACAGTCAGGAAATCAAAATACAAATTGCACTGAGTAGGTCTACTATCAGGGACTTCTCTAGGGTACTGAAGAGCAACAATGTCTGTCTTGTGACTTATGTGTGCCTTACCCAGGTCATGTATCTGCGATTATTTGCTTTTTGTCAGAAAGCTGTACAATTACTAAGGATGATAGAAGAAAGATTGATGTTTTTGGGTTGCGGCGCTAGAGAAGAATGTCGAACATTCTGTGGACTGCCAGGAGACTAAAGATGTCTGTCCTAAAGAGAATGAATCTTGGCTACTCCTTGGAGGCAAGGATTTGGGGATCAGTCTCACTTTCTTCAGGTACGTGGCCGAGAGGGACATCATGCTTGGACGGGTGGAGACAGCACAGAAGAGGAAGACTCAGGATGAGATGGATTGACTCAGTGACTAGAGATGTGGGATTAGGTCTATCACAGATTATGAGACTGATCAGAAATAGGGAAGGTTTCAGAGCTATTGTGCATAGGGTCACTAGGAGTCACAGGCAACTCGATGACACATAACAACAACAACAGCAGCATGGCCTAACCTGTTAAAATAAAATATGGGTATATTAAGATTACTCTTATTCTTGTTTGCATAGTCATTTATTCAATTAAAAATTATTAATTTCTTGTTGCTTGATGTCATCAAGTCAACTCTGACTCACAGCTAACCAAATGAACAATGGATCTGAACGTCACTCTATCCTGTGCCGTCTTCATCCTCTATGCTTCACTTGAGCCTGTTGTTACAGTCACTGCGTCAATCACGTTGAAGGTCTTCCACTCCCTTGTTGATCCTCCAACTTTCTAAGTTTTATCTACTTTTCCAAGGACTTGCCTCTCCTAGCATTCCCAAAATATGTGAGGTGAGCACCTGATTACACATTCTTTAGGATATGTTTATTCTCTAGGCAAACCATGGAACATTTATTAAATATACGCACACACATTTATAGAACCCTTCCCTTCAAGGTTAGCTGGAGAGCTCTGACGACTTAGTGGTAAGGAGTTGTGCTACCAACCTAAAGGCATTCGGTTCTAACCTCCCAGCAGCTCCAGAGGACAAAGATGGGCATTCTCCTCCTGTGCCTTTTACTCCCTGTAAAGACCAGCTGGAGGGTGACGTATGAGTCAGTGTCAACTCAACAGTATGTAATAGCATCACTAGTTAGTTGATACAATAGTATACAAAAACTTGCCTCTTGACTTGGAAAATTTATACTTCTATGAGACATGCAAACATATATCACATGTGGAAAAAGAATATTGAGAAAAATACTAGATGCATCTTTTTCAAAATTTACCTTATACCGCAGGGAGAATTTGGATCTGTTTAGAAGACAGAAGTCTATTGAATTTCTGAATATATTTTAAAGGTAACTTTAGGGACAATTTCTTGAAAGCCAGTGAGAAAATATTTAATACAAATTTAAATTATGAATGTAAAGAGGAAGTAAAATATTAAGAATTTGGGAAAAAGTATGTACCTTACTTTATTTCAGAAGTGTAAAAATTGAAGAACTCATTTTTATCTTGGCATAAACATTTCAAAGTAGGGAGAGAACAAGGGAAAAAACCAAACCAAACTGCTAAACACACACACACACACACACACACACACACACACACACACACACCCCAATGTGTGGTAAGTGTGAATTGCTAACTCTTTCTCTCCCTGATCAAAACAGACACACTGGGCTACTGCACAGCCTCCTCTTCTCAGTTACATTTTGGGAAGAATGCAAGGTTTATAAGAAAGCTATACTTCTATCGTGACACTAAACCCTATGGAAATTTTGACACAGTCAGGTATAAGTAGCAAAGAGCCATAGACTTCAGTCGCAGAGAACAATAGAGTCCAGTCATTTATAGGAAAGAATCTAGACTTTAAAGCAATCTCCTGTCACCACCAATGGGAAATCAAGTTCTAAAAGCAGATCAGGAGACCCCTGGGGTGGAGATTAGAGAGACTAAAGCATGGATGTGCCAAACTGAGATCATTGTAGGATCATGGGTAGCAGCAGGAAGGTCAATACACACAGGAGAAATGGAAAATAGATACATCTCAGCAGGGGCTAGAGAGAATATAGAATCATTTTGAACCAAGAAAACTATTTCCTCTTTTTTGTATGTGTACATGTGTACCTTTGAATCAGAACTGACCCATTGCTGACCTTCCAGAGGGTTTTCAGGGACGGTTAATTGCATAGCAAGAGATTGCCCATCCTTCTCCCATGGAACAAATGGTGGATCCCAGCAGTATACCTTTATGCGGGTAGTGTAATTTCTTACCACAAAGCCAACCAGAGCTCCCTTATTTCCTCTAGAGTCTAGGACTTTATACTCTGAGGGAAGAAAGAAGGCTACAATAGGAGAGGTTTTGAACTGAAATAATAGTATTGATCTCAAAAACTGCTCCCCAAAATGAAAAAGAAAACAAACAATGTCAAAGTGATTGATTGCAAGGTTTATTTGTATGATGGGTGGAAGAAAAGAAACCCTAGTGGCTGAACAGTTACACTTGACCTGCTGACCAAGAGATAGGCAGTTACAATCCACCCTGCAGCTTCATGGTTGAAACACCTGGCAATCTGCTCTCATAAAGGCCAGAGCCTAGAAAACCCTATGGGTCAGATCCACCCTATGATACTGGTTCTTGCGCTGAAAAAAATATACTACAAAAGACCTTTTTAAGTTGCTAAAGATTTTGCTTTTTAGAAGTTGTCACTTTGAGGATTAGTTGCACTTACAAGCCAGAGTACTTTCAATTGGTTCATATGCATGTGAAATTTGGACAATAAATAGGAAACCTCAAAGTAGAATTGAGTAGCATTTGCCAAAGGTTAAAGCCCAGCAGGCAGAAATAGGTAGAATAAAAGGACTAAAAGAAATAATAATTACAAGGAGGGAGTGAGAAAAGTGTGATTACATTGTGGGTCTTGTAATTAATGTTCTAAAACAAAAGGGGTACGATTGGCTGAATAGGAAATCAATTTTGTCTGTAAAGTCTTATTTAAATCACATTTTTTTTAAAAAAAAAAAAAGGTAAAAAAGAAGTACAGGCAGAATGTTGTTTAGGAGAGGATGATCAGACTTAATCTCATACATGTTAAGCATGTTTCAAGTCCAGAAAGGGCCAGTCCCTGGAGAAAGATATCGTGGTGGTGAAGAAGACTGTCTAAGAAAAAGAGAAAAGTCCTCAACAAAATGGAATGACACAGCAACAACTACAAAATCTCAAGTGGAACAGCAGTTATCATGGTGGTACCGCATCAGACAGTGTTTTGTTCTCCTGTGTGTGGGGTTGCTATGAGTTGAAGCCAACTCGAAAATACCTAGCAACAACGTGAATGGAAGTAGAATGTTAGCAACGAAATCTATTTGGTTAGAAATCACATCTGTGGTCAAATGAGTCTCTAACTTTGAGAGTTCATGATAGCATAATTTATAATTCCATTCTGTAAAAAAAGTAGAAGATACCATGCAAGTACCTATTAGGGAACTTCAATCAGTCTCAGGATCATAAAGCTTCCTTAAGGACGTTATGCTTGAGAGGAACCTAAAGAAGGAGGAGAGTGACATCTTCAGATCGTGTATCACAAAGAATAGTCTTCTAAAATGGGAGAAATGGATTAGATGAAAACAAAAAGAAAGAAAGGATGACTATTTTGGGGACTAGTGCAATGGTCTCTGTATAAGATGATACCAGAGAATATAGAGGTGGAGAGATGTAGAGACTTAAAAAAAATAGAGGAAAAAAGAAAGAACTTAGATTTTTGAATTAAGTAAAGAAAGGCAGAGGGAAGGAGAAATTATTTAAGGAAACAAGGAAGTCATATCTGAGCATTCATACAGACCTTCGTCTTAATATAAAACCTAACCAAGTCCATTGCCAGCAAATTAATTCTAACTGCATACAGTCCAATAGACTAGAATTCTGTAGAATAGAATTGTTCCATGGGATTCACAAGTCTGTAAGTCTTGCTAAAGGAGACTATTTTGTTTTCTCTTTTGATGTGGCTTTTGGGTTCACACTGCTACATTTTTGCCTAGAAGCTGGGCTAACTATGACACCAGTCAAAACTCTCAATGTTTCCTCTCAATTATGTGATATTAACTCTGTAAAGACTAAAAGAACTCTCAGGAATTATTATTTACATGGTCTCCTAGAGACAATGGCATAGTTGAAGTTTAAAAGTCAGTTCCTTAAAATACTTTAACATTACTGAATAAAAAAATTAGTTGTATAAAGCTAAGCAAACTATTTAAAATTAGACTTTTCATTTCAAGTTCCTTTTTAAAAATGGAAATTAGCAGTTTTAATTTTTTTTAATTGCCTAGATTAGGAGTAGGGCAGCCTACACAAACACGCACACACACACACACACACATTCACAAACTCCAATCCATCAAATATGCAGACGTATCATACTTAAAGATAATTTCATTACATTTTTATTCTTTTCCTTTGACCCTCTTTCTTGTATTGCTTCATCCTTTTATTTATTACTGAAACTTTCAGGATGTAAGTAAACTCAGATGGAATATAGTGTGCTACTTCTTGTCAATGTGTAGGAAATGGACATGATGCTTCAGAAGTTCTTTTTCTTGGAAGTGGGAAAACAGACACATCTGTGGCATAACAAAGACAAACACATTATAAATTCTCTGCTTGTCTAGACATAATCAAACCCATTTCACAGTAGGTGTTAAATGCTTCTAATTAAAGTATTTTTTAAAAAATTCAAGAATGGTAACAAAATGTTAACATTCAAAAACTGAAACTCTATTTTCCCTAAGCTCCACACAGATCTCTATAGTAACCAGAATACTTACTGATTTGCTTCTCTTTGCTAATTGGCTACAGGTATGCATCACTCAGCATCCACAATAGGTTCTGCAAAATAGGACGTTTATGATTTGGACATTTAATAAATACTGCATTATATACAAGCAGTTGTTGTTCAGTTCTCATAAAATCTATCACAGTAACCCTTTCATGACTGAATTATTTCCTGTTCTTTTTTCTTCTTCTTTTTTTTTTCTTTGATACCATGCATTTTCAGTAATAGAAGTGCTGCTGAAATAAATGGACAATTTTTAGGTGGCTGTTGTTGTGTATTGTCAAGTCAGAACTGACCCGTAACTGACCCTCCAGTGGGTTTTCAAAGGCAGTTAATCACACAGGAGATTTGCCCTTCTCCCAGGGAGTACGTGCGACATATACGTCCCAAGTGGAGTCTGTTTGTAGGATTGGTGCTGTGAGTAATGTTTCTTCAGATTTCTGGAGTTGTACAGGTCCCCACCAGCAAGTATAGCAGCTTGCCCAGATCTAATAGGCTAAATTATTGGTGGGCAATATATATCCAATGGGCCATAAAACCGTAAAACCTTTGGCAGCTTGTGGGACAAAATCTGATTTCTTTATCCACAGGATTTAGGAGTCTTAACTTGCTGAGTTGTGGCTTGACTGAGCAGTGGCTGCATTAAAGAAGACATGCAGGGAGAGAATGGGAGATGGACATAGGAACCAGGTGTGAAGGTGTTAGGAGTGTGACTGTGTTGTTATAGCTTCTTCCTAATGATATGCATCTGCCAGCTCCAGTACCACGGAGAGTGAGGAGCCCATGAAGCCCCCAGCCTACCTGGTATTTCTGTACCCACAGCAAGAGAGAAGGCACTGAGTCAGGTGCTGCACTGTACCAGGAGAGGGGTTTGCATGGCTGCTGCATGGATAAAAGAAACCAGAAGCTGAGAAAGGAGAAGTGAGAGAAGACATTGCAGAGATTATTATGTACTTCAAGCTTTATTACTCATGCACTCTGGGGATTTGGGGGTCTTTAAAATAATAGTAACTGTTAACATCAAGCCCTTCTCTATCAATCATGGTGCTGCTAATTGGCCCAGCTGTGAGAATCTTTGTCTTCTCAATGTTGAGCTTCAATCCATATTGAAGGCTGAATGAAAGGTCTTTGACCTTCTGCAGCAAATGTTTCAGGTCTTTCTTAGTTTCAGCAAGCAAGGTTGTCTCATCTGCATAGGTTGTTGATGAGTCTTCCTCCAATCCTGATGTCACATTCCTCCTCATAAAGTCCAATCTCCTGAATGATCTGTTGTGCATATAGACTGAAAAGGTATGGAGATAGGACACATCCCTGGTGTAGTCCCTTCCTGATTTTGAACCATGCAGTGTTTCCCTACTCTGTTCTGAGGACTGATTCCTGGTCCAAGTAGAGCTTTCACGTAAGTGCAATCAAGTGCTCTGGGATTCCCATTTTCCTCAAGGTTAGTCACAATTTGTTGTGATCCAGAGTCAAATGCCTTCGCATCGTCAATGAAACACAGATATATATCCCTTTAGTACTCTTTGCCTTCCTGACAAGATCCAGCCGATTGGTGAGAATGTCTCTAGTGCTATGTGGCCTTTTCTAAACCTGGCTATATTTCAGGTAGTTCTCTATAAATGAACTATCTGAGTATTTCTGGATAATCTTCAGCAGGATTGTGCTTGTGTGATATATGTAATACTGTACTTATTTCCACACTCTGCTGTCAGGGACCTTTGAAGAGTACTGTGAAGAATGATGTCTGTCTAGAGACTAAAATGGGCCTGATTAAGGCCAAGGTCTTTGCAATTAATTGCTATGCATCAGAGAGCTGGAAAATTACTAAGGATGATAGAAGAAGAATTGATGCCTTTGAGTTGTGGTGCTAGGGAAGAGTCTTGAACATACCATGGATGGCCAAGAAAGCAAATAGGTCTGTCTTGGAGAGGGTGAAACCAAGTCTCTCCTTGGAGGCTAGGATTTTTAAGCTCTATCTCATATACTTCAGGCATATGGTCAGGGAGGACCAATCCTTAGAGAAGGACATCATGTTCAAAAGGGTGGAGGGACAGCACAGGAGAGGAAGAACTTAATGAGATGGATTGGTATGGTAAGTAGGGGTAGTTATAGGTGTTAGGTATAGGGTTAGGGATAGGTATATTTGAGTCAGTGAGACTGGCTCTGGACAGGGCAGGCTTCAGAGCTATTGTACATAGAATCATTATGAATCACAGGTTACTTGATGACACATAACAACAACAAAATCACTGTTTGGAAATAATAAAAAGATATTTGCTTTCCTGTTAAGAAATAAAACAGAACAACACTGATGAATATACCCTTGAGATCATGGATAGACATGCTGTTGGACAGAGCCCCAAAGGACTGAATAACACAAACATACAGGTAGAAAGAGAGATCAACAATGATCTACTTTCTTTATGTAGCATAGTGTCTTGCTTATCCTTTCTTCTCCATACTTTCTTGTATTTCATCAATCTCAGTCTAACCAAAGGAGATCAATCTTTTCTAGTTGGCTTTGACATTTTCAAAGGATGCTCCAGTGCGTGAGATGGGTTTGAAGGGGAGAGTGAACTGCTTAGCACAAAGGGGCTTGGCCACAGAAATTGACATATTATTATGTCACTTGCCAAAAGTGGATAAATTGCATGATTTCCCTTCCATTAAACACAGTAGACAACCTCTCCTTTCTCTGAGCTAAAATATTGTGCCCGAAAGCATTAATCTGAAGACAGCACTGCACAGAAAAACAAAGATGACTTCATAGAATAGGTCTGTCTGCCTCCATTCATAGAGGCTATCTGAGAATTATAAATTAAGCTCATTACAAGTATCTTTCCCAACTCAGCCCTTTAATTCTTTCTCATTGCTTCAAATGTGTCTCACTGTAACTTCTTTTCACAGTTCTACAGATGAAATGTTCTTGCAGGTCTTTTTCGCATTTATTTTTCTTTTCTTTATCTCAGATCAGGAAAAAAGAAAAAATATATTTTCTAGTGTTTTGTTTACACAGTAACCCTCTAGAAAAATGAAAAGGGAGAAACTGAAGAGAATTGGGTGTTAAAAAGAAAAGGTGAAATGAAGAGTAAGGTTTAAGGCAATAAAGTATAGACTTTTAATTTGTTGTTCTTGAAGAAGGAAACTATTATGAAGCAGTCTTGGAAAACTCTCCAGAGCTTTGAAATGGAATAATCCTCAGTGTAAATGTCAGTCTAGAGACTAAGGTGCACCTAATGCAGGCTGTGGAGTCGTCTGCATTACATAGCGACTTTATGTACAGCAGCTCTAAACCCTGCTCTGTCCTGAGCCAGTCTCACTAATTTTGACGCACCTACCCCCATTTCCCCAGTTACTGTATCAATCTATCTAATTTGGTGTCTTCCACTCATACATTGTCTCTCCATCCTTCCAAGCATAATGTCCTTCTCCAAGGACTGGTCTCTCCTAGCCACTTCCCCTAAGTATGTGAGACAAAGCTTTAAAATCCTAGCCTCTAGGGAGAAACTTGAGTCCACTCTCTCCAAGACAGACCTGTTTGTTTTCTTGGCAGTCCATGATATGTTCAAAACTCTTCTCCAGCACCACAACTTGAAGGCATTGATTCTTCTGTCATCCTTAGTCATTGTCCAGCTCTCTGATGCATAGCAAGTAAGCGCGAAGACCATGGCCTGGACCAGGTGCACCTTAGTCTCTAGACTGACATTTATACTGAGGATTATTCCATTTCAAAGCTCTGGAGACGTTTCCAAGACTGCCTCATAATAGTTTCCTTCTACAACAGCATTACATTTGGTGTTATCCTAGGCGCTCGTGACTCTGAAAGTTGCTGTTGTTGTTATGTGCCATTAAGTCAAAACACACACAGCCAACCCTTCAGTGGATTTTCAGAAGCTATAAATTTCAAGGGAGATTGCCTATCTTTCTCCCATGAGTCGCTGACAGATAGATTCAAACCGTCTGCAGCTCCTTACTACCAGGCCATCACAACTCCTTTTAAGATTAATTGGTTTATAGAAATTGTTGGTCATGCGAAGTTTTGTGAGATGAAGAGATTATTTTCATATGAACCCTCACTATTATATCATCACTTCAAATTAATATCCTTACTAATACTAGTATCATAACTGATAGCTAAAAAGGCAGTTAAAACCAATACAGAGGTGTCTTGAAATACACATCTCATCACCTGCTTCAAAAAGGTTACAGCTTTAAAAATCCTCTGGAAGAGTTATACTCTATGTACATGGGGTTGAAAGGAATCAGAATCTACTCCATGGCAATTAACAACAACTGGGGAGCTCTCGTGGTCTATTAGCAAGAAGCCACACTGTAATTCCTTAGGCACGTGGTTCAAGGACACCAGCTGCTTAGTGGGAGAAGGATGGATGATCTCCTTCTGAGCAATTAACTGTGTCTGAAAACCTGCTGGAGGGTTAGCTAATGCTCTGTTCTGACATGATGGTACGCAACAACCACCACCTTCTCCTGATAGCAATCTGTAGGATATGAAGAAAATGTTCAGGATGGTGACACTTCATCTCACATACTTTGGACATGTCAGAAGGAACTAGACCATGGAAAAGAATACCATGCTTGGGAAATTAGAGGATATAAGAAAAAAGTGAGGACAAACCTTGACAGGAAGGATTGATACAGTAACTACAATGTGCTTAGGCACAGCCCTGGTTGTGAGATGATACAGAATCAGGAAACGTCTTGATCTGTTGTCCACAGAGTTGCAATGAGCTGAAGTTGGCTTGGCCAAACATGATGACAACAACAAATGGAAATGGTCACCTCATGTTTAACTCTGCACAGGTTTATACACTTTGGTTTATATGGTTTAGTTATTTTTGACTCCTTAAATTCATTAATATGTTGTTGTTGTTATGTGCCATTGAGTTGCTTGAGATTCATAGCGACCCTATACAAGAGCCCTAAACTCTGCTCTGTCCTGTGCCAATCGCACTGTCTCCAATACCCCATCCCGATTACCCCAGTCACTGAATCAATTCACCTCATAAATGATCTTTCCCTCCTTTGCTGTCCCTCCACTCTCCCAGGCATGATGCCCCTATCCAAGGACTTGTCCCTCCTTACAACATATCCAAAGTATGTTAGACAGAGCCTCAGAATCCTTGCCTCCAAGGAACAGCCCGATTTAACCCTCTCAAGGATGAATCTGTTTGTTTTCTTAGCATAAAGACAGGAAAAGTCTACATATTATTGAGGAATAATGATGTCAATTTGATGCATTGGATTGAGGCCATAGTCTTTCAAATCACTTGCTATGCATCTGAGAGCTGGACAATGACTAAGGATGACAGAAGAAGAATTAAGTTGTGGTGTTGGAGAATATTACTGAGCATCCATCCCACGAACTTCCAAGAAACCAAAAAACAGATCTTAGAGAAAGTGCAGCCAGAGTGCTTCATGGAAGCAAAGATTATAAAGCTTTACCTCACATATTTTGGACATGTTCCTTGGAGAGGGACATCATGCTCAGAAAGACAGAGGGTCAGAGAAGCAGTAGGAAGACCCTCAACCAGTGAATTGACAATGACAGTGACTGCCACAAGGGCTCTAGTGTATCAGGAAATGTGAGGATGGCACCGGATGGAACAGGGTTCCGATCTGTTGTTTATATGATTGGTTGCTATCGGTCCTACTCAACTCGATGGCTCCTAACAACAACAACAACAACATGCATTAACATCATAAATCTTTACTTTTATTCATCTATCTACTAGGTTTTAGGTTGTTTGTTGTTATGTGCTATCGACTGACTCATAGCAACCTTATGCACGATAGCTCTGAATCCTTCTGTATCTTGAGCCAACCTCACTATCTTACACATCTACCCTTATTACCTCAGTTATTGTGTCAATCCGTCTACTCCGGGGTCTTCCTCTCCTTTGCTTTCCCTCCACCCTTCCAAGCATGATATCCCTCTCCTATGACTGACTACTTGTATGTATGTATGACTACAAAGTATGTGAGAAAGCATTTCAAAATCCTTTTATCCAAGTAGAAGCTTGGTTTTTACCTTCTCCAGAACAGACCTCTAAGTTCTCTTGGCACTCCATGATATATTCAATATTCTTCTTCAGTACAAGTCAAAGGCATTCTTTCTCTTTCCTCTTGGGCCATTGTCCAGCTATCTGATGCATAACAAGTAATTGTGAAGACCATGACCTGGATCAGGCACACCTCAGTCCCTAAACAGACATTTTTCTTCCTCTCTGACAATAAATTATCCCAGTGCAATTCATCTTTTTCCTGACTGCTGGTGCCAAGAGTGTTGATTGTAAAGCCGAGCAAGCTAAAATTGTTAGCAATCTCAATCTCTTCTCCATCTATCATGATGCTGCCAATTGGTCCATTGGTGAGAATTTTTGTTTTCTTTGTATTGAGCTTCAATCTATATTGCAATCAAACTATAGTCCTTGACCCTCCGTAACAGATATAGTAAACACATGTAAAATGCTAATGGCTTAAAACAAGACAGGTTTGTTTCTTGCTTACTTTTCATGTCCAATGTATATTGGTAGGTGTGACTTTCCTCCTGATGATTATTCAGGGATTCAGATCGATGGCAGTTATCACCTTAAGACTCTCCATGAAGAGTTTTGGGATATCTCCCTTAGAGGAAATCAAAATTGGAGGACAGAGTAACAGCATTAAACAGTTTAACTGAAAATGGTACTGAACACTTTGGTCACATCTCATTTGCTTTAAAGAAATTAAAAAGTTAAAAATATCAATTACCACTGAGTGACAATAACTTTGCTAACCTTCCATTGAGTTTCTAAAACTGGCAAATTGCAAAAAGATACTGTTCACCTTTTGCCAAGGAGTTGTGTGACATAACTTTTGGGTTATTTTAGCAGCTCAACTTCCTAAGGACTATGCCACTAGTTCAGTTTAAACAACTAGAGAATTCCTGTACCTAGAAGTGAAAGAGATTATAAATTTAACAAATACTATTAATGTCTACTTCAATCCCGTTCCCTCAATCTAGGATATAAAAAGTTGCAGCTGTATAGGATAATAAAATTTTGTTGTTTATTAATCACTTACATTTATGTTAAATTGTTACCCAGCAATAGACAATTAGTGTTTCAAACCCATCTGAGATATTTGTTGTTAGGTGCAAATAAGTACTTGTGATTCCATGTGAAAGAGGAAAAACTGCTCCATGAGGTGTGCTTTGCAGGAAGCTTCATAAAAGTAGATCTCCAGATCTTTCTCCCTTAGAATAGCTGGATGGGTCTAGTCATCACTTTGTGGGTTAGCTCCTGAATGCTTAACTTTTCCACCACTAGGCCTCACCATCTGAAGTGCTCAAGTGCAGTCATCTAAAAACTTGGAAACATGGCTTCACACTTGGATTCTTTAGAGTTTCAATACAAAATTATTGTTTCTTTTAGTAATCATTTTATTTTTAAATCTATGTAATGTCTCTACCACTATTTTCTCTGTACCAAATTTTTCTCTTTAAGAATGTTGATCATCTTGTATACATGTACACATGTACGTGCCTGTATACACACTTGCGTTTTAAACAGAAGAGTGTGTATTTTTAAACTCTATCAGTTTGTTGTCACTTAATATTGAGTAAGTGACTTGATTAGGGAACTCCGGTGGCCTGTGGTAAGGAGCTGCATTGCCAACCAGAAGGAATTATTTTGGAATTCACAAGCTGCTCTATGTAAAAAAGATGAGCAATCTCCTCCCATGCTATTTACTGCTTCTGAAAACCCACGGAGGGTCAAGTATGGGTAGATTGCAGTTCAAAGGTACAACAAGCAACTTGATTGCAGCACTCTTCCTCTACGCTTTTCCATCAGTTACTGGAACTTACCAAGTACATACAGTTGAGTTTTGGAAAGGATTAGCTTTAAAAAGCTGCAATAATTAAGATGAAATAGAAAAGTAACTAACATTCACTGAGCATTGAAAAGGATAGAAATTCCAAGGAACTGGCTCAAGTTTACAAAAAAAGAGTAACTAAACTTTTGTTGTTATTAGGTGTTATCGAGTCAAGTATATAACTCATAGCGACCCAATGCACAGCTGATCTGAACCCTGCCCTATCCTATGCCATCCTGATCATCTGACACACTACAGCCATTTTCCTAAAGTCACTGTGTCAATCATCTCATTGAGAGTCTCCATCTCCTTCACTGATAATTCATCTTTCCAAGTGTGATCTCTCTTTCCAAGCAATAGCCTCGCTGAGCTACATGTCCAAAGTGTGAAAGACGAAGCTTTGAAATCTTGGCCTCCAAGGAGCACTCTGGCTGCACTTTTCTCCAAGGCATATCTGTTTGTGTTATTTTGGCAGTCATGGGATATTCAGTACTTTCTTCCAACACCACAACTCAAAGTCATCAATTCTACTTCTGTCATCCTTATTCTAAAAGGCACAAATATAATCTCCAGAATAGTTGTTTGCTTATGAAACAAACATTTATTTTTATTATTTCTTTTGCATAGACCCTCACCTTTTGGCTGAGAGGAAAGAGAAATCCAAATACAAAGAGAGAAAATAGAAACCACTTTCTAAAACCAGGAAGGGAATTCATAAGTATAATATAGGAGGTAACAAGTGAATTGAAGTTTGAAGTTAGTGTTGTTAAGTGTCATTGAGTCAACTAAGGCTCAGTAGCCTAACAAACAATGGAACTGAGCCATGTTCTCTCTTGTATCATTTTCCTCTTGCCCTACGTACTCGAGCCTGTACAATTACAGTCCTTATGTCAATTCCTTTCAATGGGGGTCTTACCCTCCTTCAATGACTCTTCACCTTTTCAAGCATTATGCTATTTTCTAAAGACTGCCCCCTCCTAACAGCATGCCCAAGTTACTTCATGAAGTTTCACTATCCTTGCCTCCAAGTAGCACTCTGGCTGCACCTATTGCAAAATATATTTGTTTACCCTTTTGTCAGTTCATGGGGTAGTCAGCACTCTTCCCCAACACCATAACTCAAAGTTATCAGTTCTTCTTCTGACATCCTTATTTATTGTCCAAGTTTAAGTTACATAGCAAATAATAGAAAAAAAAATGCTTTGGATCAGGTGCACCTTAGTCTTCAAACTGACCTTACTCCTCTTCAGCACTAAGGAGTGGTCACAGACAGCAGACACTCCCAATGTAATACATTTTTTTTTTAAGTTCCTGGTTGCCGATGCCAAGGGTGTTGATTGTGGATCCATTCAAAATTGACTAAGTGCCTATTGGTCTAATAGTGAGGATTTTTGTTTGACTGATGTTGAGATACAATCCATATTGAAGGATACAGTATTTTATCATCTTCAGCAAATGTTTTCAAGTCCTCCTTACTTTTACTAAGCAAGGTTGTATCATTTGCATAACATAGGTTTTTTATGAGTCTTCCCCAGGTCCTGATGCCCCATTCTTCTTTATATATCCCAGCTTCTCAAACAATTTGTTCAGTATATAGCCTGAATAGGTATGGAGAAAGGATGCAACCCTGACACACTCTTTCCTGATTTTAAACTATTCAGTGTTTCTCTGTTTATACAATAGTTTGTTAGTCTAAACGTAAGTTCTGAATGAGCAAAATCAAATGTTCTGAGATTCTCATTTTCCTCAAAGTCAGTAATAATATGTCAAAACATACTCAAAAGCCTTTGCATAATCAATAAAACAAAAATAACCATCCTTTTTGTATTCTTTGCTTTCATCCAAGATCCATCTGACATCCCCAATGACACCCTTGCTGCCATGGTTTCTTTTAAATTCAGCCTGAATTTCTGATAGTCAATGTATTGTTCATGTTTTTTTGAATAATCTTCAACAAGAGTTTGCTTGTATGTGATATTAATTATATTATTTGGTAATTTCCACATTTTGTTAGATCAAAATACAAACTTTAAAAGGTAAATAAGAATCTGTCAGTTGGAGCTGAGATGGAAAAGTGACTGAGAAAGAAAGACAAATATTTATGTGGAGTAAAGTATGTACCTAACACAGTCTCAGTACTGTTTACAAAACAAAAATTGGAAGCCCGTAGGGCAAAATACACTTATATGTTACATTATGACTAAATAAGAGACTGCTTTTTCTTTAATGGACTATACTGAAATGGCTTAGAATAATGTCTATTGTTGGGTCAAGTCTATTGTCAAGTCAGAATGTGCTCATAGCTGGCCCATGAGTAGGTTTTCAGAGACAGTAAATCGAACAAGAAGAGATGAGATTATTATCCTTCTATCATGGGGAAGTTGGTGGATTCCAACCATGTGCCAAGACATTGCAGCACAAAGTCTTTGCATCACAGGTTCTTACCACTAGGAATAGGCCTTTTTGTTGTTATGTGCCTTTGAGTAGCTTGCAACACATAGTGACCATGCATACAACAGCTCTAAAGCCTGCCCTGTCCTAAACCTGTCTCATGGACTTCGACACACCTACCTTTATTGTTCCAGTGACTGTATCACTCCATCTCATCTGGGGTCTTCCTCTTCTGTGCTTTACCTCAACTTTTCAGAGCATGATGTCCATCTCCAAGGATGGGACCCTCCTGGACACATGCCCAAAGAATGTGAGATGGAGCTTCAAAATCCTCACCTCCAAGGAAAAACTTGGTTAGACCCTCATCTAAATATACACCTGTGTGTATATTTGCTGCTACTATAGAAAATTGTTTCAGGTCAAATTGTAGATATCTAGCTTCTTCTAAAAGATTATACATTTTCATTCATGGAAACAATCTACTGGAGAAGCTTCATAGAAGTAATTTCCACGTTCCATACAATTACCCTTAGTCTTGCTCCAAGTCATGTAAAACTTTCATACTGTCATTAATATTTCAGTTTTCAAATCCTATCAAGTAGTCCAGTTCACAATCTATTGGTAAGAGAATATGCTTCTATATGCCAACCTAAAGAATTCTTAAATTTTCATGAAAAACTGTAAAAATAATTTAAATCCAAGTATAAAATCATCATGCTTATGTTATATTAGGTGGAATCATATGAAATTGTCTTTTTACTCTTTGATTAAAAAAATCAAATATTAGAAGTTTCATTTGGCCCAGAATTATAAAAGAATCATTCTGGAATATTGATTGTGGTAAGTGGACTGGAGAAAGAAGAAACTGTAGCTGAGAAACCAGGATAAAAGTATAATCATTTTAGTAAGAAATAATGAAGGTCTATGCAGCGGTAATGACAAAGAAGATAAAACAAATGAATTGAGAGAATATTTACATGTTATGTACCATAAAGTGTGTTCGGATTTTAAAAAAATGTAATTCAATGAAACCCTGAAATACTTCCAGAATCTGTGCCATCCTCATAATCATTGCTTTGTTTGAGTCCCTTGTTGCAATCACTATCACTCTCTTTAATGTTTCTTTTTTGGTTTCTTCCCCCCCCCCCCAGATATTTTTTGCTTTATTTTACTGAGGAAACACTAGTGCCATAGTCAAGAGGGAGATGTGCTAACCCAAAGTCCAAATCTTTCCGGTGATTTGAAATCACTAGCAGCTTTTATCTCCTCCTGTGTTATTTACATGTATGTGTGTGTGTGTG
This sequence comes from Elephantulus edwardii, assembly GCF_000299155.1. NCBI lineage: Eukaryota > Metazoa > Chordata > Mammalia > Macroscelidea > Macroscelididae > Elephantulus > Elephantulus edwardii. The sequence goes on along the minus strand of NW_006399755.1, from coordinate 36,304,786 downwards.
TGTGTGTGTGTGTGTGTGTGTATGTGTGTTTACATTTTTGGAAACCCACTAGAGGGACCACTATGAATTGGCAATAACTGTTTCTTCTTTGGTTGTTTTTTTTTTTTACTTTAGCAAGTATACTATCTCTCTCCAAGGTTTTTGTTTGTTTGTTTTTAATTTTAATAATTTTTTAGTGTGTATACCATCAATCTGTATCTGACTGGTACAGGAGGAGATTACCCCTCCTTCTCCAGCAGAGCATCTGGTGGATTTGAACTGCATACCTCTGGGATTGCAGTGCAACTTCTTGCCACTAGGCCACCAGAGCTTTCCTCTCTCCAGGGTTTAATCCTTCCTTATAATATGACAGAATTGTAGAAGATGAAATGTTGCTATCATTGTGTCTAAGTTAAATTATGATTGTACTTTTGCCAAATATATTTGTTCATTCTTTAGGAAGTTCTTGATACATTTCATATTCTTCACTAACAGTATAATTAAAAAACACGAATTATTTTGTGTACATATGTTGCTGTGTTTTTTACATGCCATCAAGTCAAAGACAACTCACAGCAAGTTTATGAACAGCAGTCTGATCTTTGTCTTATCCTTCATCATCATTACCGTCTCCAATATGCTAGAAACCATGGTTACAGTCACTGTGTCAAGCCATCTTCTTGAAAGTCTTTCTCTCATTCTCCAACCTTTTTTCTTTTTCAACATGATCTCTTTTACCAAAGACCATCCCTTCTTGACAATATATCCAAAGTATGTGTGATGAAATTTCATCATTCTTTCCTCTAAGAAGCATCCTCTTTAGACTTCTGTTTGTCCTTTGGGAAGTCCATGGGATATTCAATATGCTTCTCCACCACCACAATTCAAAAGCACTGATTCTTCTTTTGCCATATTTATTGTTCAACTTTCACATGTATAGTAAGTAACTTAAAATGTTATGACTCATAACAACTGATATCATTGATCTTTTGCACTTTGGGGTAATCCTTGACAGTAGATGTGACCAGTAAACACATTTTTTAAATTTCTTGATGACTCTTACCATAGCCCTTGACTGTAGATCCAAGTAAAATGAAATTATTGACAACTTTAATAGTTTTTTCATCTATCATGATGTTGTCTATTGGTCCAGTAGTGAGAACTTTTATTTTCTTGATCATAGGATGTAATCCATAGTGAAGGCTGTGTTCTTTTATTTGCTGTGATAAGTACTTAAAGTCCTCTTTGCTTTCAACAAGCAAGGTTATGTCATCTGCCTAACGCAGGTTGTTAATGAGTCTCCCTCTAATCACAATGTTCTGTTCATATTCATACAGTCAGCTTCTCAAAATATTTGCTCAGCGTGCAGACTGAACAAGTATGGAGAAAGAATACAACCCTGATTTCACACTTTTCATTTCAAACCATACAGTATTCCCTTGTTATCTTTAAAGAACAGTTTCTATGTGTAGGTTTACAAATAGGTTGCACATGAACACAATTAAGTGCTCTTGATATCTAATCTCAGTGTTAGCCATAATTTGTTATGATTCAAAGTCAAAAGCCTTAGTATAGTCAATAAGATACAAACATCTTTCTGTCATTCTCTGCTTTCAACTATGTTCCATCTGACATCAGCAGTGGTATCACTCATTTCAAGGCTTCATCTGGATCAGGTATAAACTTCTTGGAGTTCCCTGTCAATTTATTGTTCTAGCCATTTTTAAATAGTCTTCAGCAATATATTACTTCCATGTGACATTTATTATATTATTTAATAATTTCCACTGTAAGTTGGATCATCTTTTCTTTTTTTAAATGAAAGCAAATATGGATATTTTTCAGTTAATTAGCCGGATAATAATCTCCCCAATTTCTTGGCATAAACTAACGAGAATGTCCAGGGTTGTATTTATTTATTTCAGTATTCCAATTGGTGTTTTATCAATTTCTGGGGCTTTATTTTTTGCCAGTGTCTCTCGTGCAGCTTGAACTTCTTCCTTCATTAGCATTCATTCTTGATTATGTGCTACTTCTTGAAGTGGCTTAGTAATGACTGATTCCTTTTGGTACAGTGACTCTCTCTCTATATATTTTCAATCTTTTGATGCTTCCTGAATCAATCAAGATTTTCTGCATAGAATCCTCATTATTGCAACTCGAGACTTAATTGAATTTGGTTGCTTGTTTTGGGTTTCCCCCCACCCCAGTTATTTCAATTTAACAAGTGCCAAGTATATTCTTCCTTTTTTATTTTCTAACTCTGAGTCTTTGCCAAATCCATGGAAGTGTAGTCAATAAATCAAATTATGTATTTCACTTGATTAGTCTGCTTCAAAAGTGCTAACGTTCTTTAAAGTGATAAAGAACAAGAATGTCACTTTCAGAATTAAGTGTCCTTGGCTCAAATAATAATATTTTTAGTTGCTTCATAGGCATGTGGAAGCTTCATAGAGAATAAGGAAGGAAAATAATCATCACCTTTGAATTAATGTGTTTGTAAAAAAAAATTATTGAATATACCATGGACTGCTAGAAATTCTCATCACACATTGCAGTCAATCTGGAATCAACTCATAGCTGACCCTCCAGCAAGTGTTCCTAGGCTGTAAATCCTGTGAGAGAATATTGTCCATCTTTCCACCATAGACCCACTGGTAGATTCAAACCAGTGGATATTCTTGGCCTTTAGGTTATAAGGGCAACTCTCTATGGCCTATGCAACCAGAGATCGCTGGACTGCCAGAAGAACAAACCACTCTGTCCTAGAAGTATAGCCAAAAGTCTCCTAAAAGGGAGGCTGGCAAGACTTCATCTTAGATATTCTAGAGAACTTGTCAGAAAGGACCAGTACCTGGAAAACAACACGCTCAATAAAGTAGGTGGTTAGCAGAAGAGTACATTTTCAACTAGATTAATTGACTTATTCTAAGAGTGGGCAATACTGGGCTCAAATATATCAATGATTATGAAGATGGCACAGAACCAGTGTTTCATTCTGTAATAAATAGGGTACAATAAATTGGAATCAACTTAAGGGCACTTGATAATATCAACAACAGTGTCAGAGAGGATAACAAAAAGTTATCTGTAACAAAAAGTGCTGGAATCTTTGAACAATGAATAGTAGTGATTTTGAGGATGGAAGCAAGATGAGAAGGGGTGGTTGGTGTAGCCTGGTGACATGATAATCAAGTCAATATATCTCTAGAGAGGGGGAATAAAACATGGTGTGACAATAGCACTGAGGAACAGAACCTTCTGCTACAAAAGATTTGCCATCCAAGTAGATATATGCATACCCATGTTTATTGAGGCTTTGTTCACAATAGCAAAGAGGTAGAAAAACCCTAAGTATTCATCAACGAATGAATGGATAGAGCAGTTCTGGTATATTCACACAATACTATGCTGCACTGAAAAACAAAGAACTCATGAAATATTATACAAAATGGATGATCCTGGAGGACATTATGCTGGGTGAAATATCTCAGTCACATAAGGAAAA
>NW_006399755.1:36267604-36278471 GCF_000299155.1 Elephantulus edwardii | reverse complement strand
GGATAATCGAGATGGGAGTGTCAGAGACAGTGCGATTGGCACAGGACAGAGCAGAGTTTAGGGCTGTTGTACGTAGGGTTGCTATGAATCGCAAGCGACTCGACGGCACATAACAGCAACAACAGCAACAACAATCTACAGTATAAAGAGACTACCAAATACAGCCAGAAATGTGCCATCTAAAGAGGATAAAATTGATTAATGGGACCTTCAAAAGATTAAATCCTTGTGTTCATCAAAAACTTTTACCAACATGGTGAAAAGAAAGCCTGCTTACTGGGGAAAAACATTTGGAAATACCATTTCAGTCAAGAATCTCATAACGAATGTTTATAGAGTACTCCTGGGCCTCCACAAGAAAAAGACTGATAATCCAATTATAAAATGAGCAAACGACATGGAAAGAATTTTCACAGAAGAAGATATTCAAACAGCCAACAGACATATGAAGAAATGCTCCAAATCCCTGGCAATAGGAGAGATGGAAATCAAACCCACAATGAGATATCTCACTTCAGTAGCAGTGGCAAAGCTTAACAGGACAGCCTAGTATCTTTAAGTAACGCACGTTGTAGCAGCTGTCAAGAAATCAAAAGACTTGTTGTATTTGGGAAATTTGCTTTCACAATGTTGAAAAGCAATGATGTCAATCTAAAAGGAAAAATACACCTGATTGGAGCCATCATCTTTTCAATCATTTCCTATACATACGAAAGTTGAACAAGGAATAAGGATAACAGAAGAAAAATCATTCCCTATAAATTGTTATGTTGGAGAAAAGTATTGAACATTCAATAACTGTCAAAGAACAAACACAACAAACATCTCTGGAAGAAGTGCAATCAGGGTTCTCCTTAGAGAAAATGAATTATTGTATTAAAAAAGAGTATTGAATATCTTATAGAATGTGAAAGGAACAAATAACTGTTTTAGAGGAAGTGCAACCAGTGTACTCTTTACAGGCAAGGATGACAAAACTTCATCATATAAACATTGGCATTTTGTCAGGAGAGGCCAGTTCTTGGACAAACGTCATACTTGGCAAGGTGAATGATCTGAGAAAGAAGAATTTCAAGAAGATAGAGTGACACAGGGATTGTAGTATTGGGCTGGAGCATATCAGAGACAGTGACGATGTCACAGGACAGTAAGATTCTGATTTGTTGTTCATAGGGTCACTATGAGTAGTAGTCAACTACATTGTAGTAACATGAGAAAGAACATGATAGAGAGATGATGAAAGGAAGAATAAGGGAGGAAAGGCTATTTCAAAGAGAGGAAACTGTGTGTGGGAAAGCCAACAAATGGGGGGGAAAAATGACACATTTAAAGGACTGAACTTCCAGACTATAACTGCTAAAATAGCTTTCTAACTTAAAGACCTTACTTCAGTCTGCCTTTCAGTCAATTAATAAGTGTGCTCCACAGAATAAACAACTATATGAGTGAAGAAGGACAATCTTTGCCTAAAAGCTGAGGAGCTAAGGTGAGAAGGCAGGAAGGGGTGAAAAAACTGGACAAATGGAAATGGAGTGAAATTTTTCATAATGTAGGGACTACAAACAAGATTTGCAAATAATTTGTGATGTTGTTAAGTGCCACATGTCGAGTATGACTCATAGCGGCCCTATGAACAAAAGATCTGAACCCTATTCCATGCTGCACCATCCTCACAATTCCTGACACACAAGAGCCAATTGTGGCAGTCACTGTGCCAATCTACCTGGCTGAGGGTCTTCCTCTCCTTTTCCAACCCTCCACACTTCCTAGCATCATGTTTTTCTCCAAGGAATAGCCTCTCCTAACAACATACCCACAGTCTGTGAGGTGAAGCCTCATCAGTCTTGCTCCCAAAGAGCACTTCAGCTCAGCTTCAGCCATCCATGGGATGTGCAGTGCTCTTCTCCAACACCATAGCTCAAAGGCATCAATTCTTCTTCTGTCATCTTTATTCACTATTCAGCCCTCAGAAGTATAGCAAGTTATTGAAAAAAGAAAAACAAAACAAAACACCACAAACCAAAAAACAAAGACCATGGCCTGAATCAGATGTGTTTTACTCCTCAATAGACGTCATTATTTCTCAATAATTTGGAGAGGTCCCTAACTGCAGATTTTCCTAGTGCAATGCATCACCTTATTGCCTGACTGCTGGTACCAAGGGGTTTAATTGTGAATCCAAGCAAGATGAAACTCATAGCTGACACTTTGAGGCTTTTTAGAGTTTGCAAATCACACAAGGGTATATTGTCTATCTTCAATTGAGCTGCTGGTGGATTCAGACCACCTGTCTTTGGATTGGCCGTGCAACTCCTTACCTACTGCATCATGGGAGCTTCCTATTGAATCCTCTGGTATTAACTGGTAATTTGCTTTTTAAACTAGTTTATTAATTTCAAAGATCCATAATTAACACCCTTAGAATTAGTTGTCAAGAAATAAAAAGATATATCATGTTGGGGAAAAATCTGCTGGCAAGGAACTTTCCAAAGTGCTTAACAAGGACCACAATTTAATGGCTAAAGAGCACCTGATCCAAGTTAAAGTCTTAGCCAATACTTGCTACACATTTGAAATTTAAATGATGACGACTAATGATTACAGAAGAAGAATCGATGTCTTTGAGCTTTGATGTTGGAAAAGAATACTGAATTCTTTCTCTGCCTACCAAAAGTACAAATATTTCATTTCGGGAAAAAAAGTACAACCAGACGTACGGTGAACATACTTGGGTAATTGCTAAGAGGGGCTGGTCTGTGGAGAAGGACATCATGTTTAGAAAAGCCAGGGATGGGAAGACCCTCAATGAGATGGATTTACACAGTGACTGTCACAATAGACTCAAAGTGTATTGAAGATGTGCGATGGTACAAAATGGGGTAAAGTCAACTCTGTTGTTCGTAGTGTAGCCAAGAATCACCGTTGACTTGTTAGCACATAATAATAACAACAACAACAATATTTGCACGATTGCTTCCATTCGTCTTTTTAAAGAAATACATTCCTTTCATTTTGACTAGCACCACTTTAAGAAATCACTAGTTATCTTGAAACCATTTCCCAACAGAGTTCTCTGGGACAGGTGTGACAAAAATTCCCCATCTGTTATGGATTGAATTGTGCACTCAAAAAAATACGTTTAAGTTTTAATCCTAGTTCCTGTGTATGTGACCTTATTTGTAAACAAAGTCTTTCTAGATAAAATTATTTAACATGAGGTTGTATTAGAATAATTATAGACCCTGATTAAATATTACCAGTATCCTAATAAAAGAAAAAGAAAGGACAAACATAGACAGAAGCAAGGAAAGATAGATATTTGATTTATATGAAGGACAGACAATGATTTAAAATTATATTGTTATAAATTAAGGGACAAAGATCATCAGCCATCATCAGAAGCTAAAACAGTCATAGAACACATTTCCCTCATCACTTTCAGAAGAAAGCAAAACAACCAACATACGATCTTTGAATTCTAATCTCCATAACTCTGGAAGAATGAATTTCTGTTGTTCAAAGTCACTTAGTTCACAATATGTTGTTATAGTAACCTTGTGTTGTTTTCATGTGCCATCAAGTTGCTTGTGACTCATAGCGACCCTATGTTCAACAACCCTGAAACCTGTTCTATCCTGTGCCAACTTTACTGTCTGACAAACCTACCCTCATTACCCTAGTCACTGTATCAATCCATTTCATCAATGGTTTCCCTCTCTTTCTCCATCCCTCCACCCTTCCAAGCACGACCATATCAAACTACTTGGTAAAAAGCAGAGTTTCCAAAACTATGGCCCACGACTTCTTCATTATAGACATTTACTTAATTTGTCCTGTCTCCTATCCAACATATTTCAGTTCTTTCCCATTTGAAACAATGTCCTCTCATAGTAATTATAAAGCATTTTTTGCCAAAAACAAAGCCTTTAGACATAAAGAAAGCATATAAGATATCTAGACAAAAGACACCAAAAACTTGAATGTGGGAACATTTATAGGACTAATGAACTGATTTCTGTACCCAATAAATTGGTAAATTTAAAAAAAGACAAAGAAGAAATTTATAAATTATAAGAATCTTAGACATATTAATCAAATTCTTTGCATAGCCATTATTTGGATAATCAGTTCACAAGTGAACCAATTGCTCAAAAAAATTATTTTAAAAATTTCAATGATAATCAGGGTAGTTTGAATATTTAATAGTTACTTGATGAAATTAAGTAAAATTAATGATATTGATAATAGAATTACGAAAATAAGGTTGTGTATATATATATATGTATATATGTGTGTGTATATATATATATTACTTAAAATATACTTTGTTACTGACAGGGATGTGTCAAATGCGTTAATGGTTGGCTACCCAATGCGGACAGAGCTGGGGTGGAGCTTCCCGATTAAAACAATCGTGGAAGAAGGAGGGGCATCCACTTCCATAACAGCTTGCCTCGGGAAACCCTATGAACCTGGAGAAAGGATGAAAGGCACCCAGGCCTCGAGGACTCTACTTCATAGGGTCGCTATGAGTCACCTGCGACTCGATGGCACTTAACAACAACAACAACTGAACTGATATAATGGTCCAAGAGTTTATTATTATCTTCATTTATCGACGTTTAATGTTTTCTACAATAAAAAGTTCAATCTCTACCAAATACAAACCTATCTTGAAAATAATTGGAAATGTATTCACTTAAAATACACTGCTTCTCCCAGATAATTTTGTAAATTAAAGGTGATTATAATATTTTGTTATTATTATTTTGTGGATGTACCGTTAAATTGGATCTGACTGGTACAGGAGGAGATTTATCCTCCTTTTCCAGCACAGCATCTGGTGGATTTGAACTGGTACCTCTGGGATTGCAGTACAGCTTCTTAACTCTAGGCCACCAGAGCTCAATAATCTTTTAACAATAAAAATGACTGGTGGAATTTCAGTAGTTCGTATATAAATTCGACACAGGCTAGAGCCTTGGCAGAACAATGGTTAAGCATTTGGAAGCTCACTATAAAGATTATATGAACTCAAACTACTCTGTGGAAAAAAGACATGGTGATCTAGTCCTGTGAAGATTTCAGCTTAAGAAATGCTATGATTCAGTTCGACTTTGTCATAATAGAGCTGTATGATTTGGAATAGACATGATGGGCCCAGAACATGGCCATCACTGGTATATTAGTAGAAATGCAGAATTTGGTGCCTCATGCAAGATCTACTGAATCATGATTGGCATTTTAACATCCCTGGTGAATGTGATGCCAATTAAAATTTGAGCCATATTGGGTTACAAAGTAAGAAGTAATCTGTAGACTTGTTCTTAGCTAGCTATAGGAAATAAGTTGAGAAGAAAGAAAAAGAGACTTGTATGCAAAAGATTACAATTTCAATGTAATTAATAATAGTTATCTCAAAATTTATTTCATATATAATATTATATATTTGTTGACTACATACTATATATCAAGTTCCGATTTACAGGATGAGAATTCTGCAGTAAACAAAACAAACCTCCTGGGCCTCACAGAAATTAATCTAATAGTGAATAGTTAGGTCGTATTGTTGCTTTTGAGATAGGCCCTGACTCTTACACAACTTAATTGGATCCTTGTGATCCATAGGGTTTTCACTGGTTAATTTTTAGAATTGTTGTTAAGTGCCATCTAGTCGCAGGCGACTCATAGCGACCCTATGAAGGAGAGTCCTTGACGCTTGGGTGTCTTTCATCCTCTCTCCAGGTTCATAGGGTTTCCGGAGGCAAGCTATTATGGAAGTGGAGGCCATTCCTCCTTCCAAGCTTGTTTTAATTGGGGAGCTCCATTCCGCTCTCAGTCCGCCTTGGGTAGCCGACCATTAACGCATATGACACATCAGTATCGCAGTGTTCAGCCTCACAGCAACCAAAAGTGACCGTGGTACGGCTACTTGTACACCAGGGCTATATGACCTAGAGGAATGTCTGAACAAAAACAATGAAAGACAGGCCCGAGAGCCTCGGATTAAATGTTATCCACCTTTGCCTTAGTAGCATCGCCTTCTGTCCACTGGGCCAGCTGATCTCTCTCTTTATGTTGATGTTCTTATTGTTAAGTGCTGTCAAGTCGCTGGCGACTCATTTTTAGAACTAGATAACTAAAACTTTCTTCTTAGTCTGTCTTAGTTGGAAAACTCCATGTAAACCTATTAAGCATCATAGCACTGAAAGATGATGGGTAGTGGTGGAGCATGAAGTCTGTTGGCTCAGAATTAAACATGATTGTCCCCACACGGAAGGCAAAACTCTATCACTAAATAGCCACCATCTTTGTTTAAATTTAATAACTCTGAGGGCTTAGTAGGTATGACAAGTTTTCTATGTTCTTTATGTGTATAATTCCTAAAAATAGAGATATTAGTGGCTAAAGAAAATTTTCTAAAACTCATTGAGTTAAAACACTATTAGACATTGAACAGGTCGACCTAACCTTAGGAACAGAGGCGACTAGCATTTGTAACCTATTACAAATTGCATTTGTTAAGTTTAGCATAGGAACCCAAGGCATCTTAATTTCTGCATGTTTTGTCCACAATATTCATTCCTTTTCTTCTAGTTCCAAGAAGTCTTTCTGGGACCCAGTCTCACATAGAGTCACAAAAAAAAGGAAGATAAAGGAGTGGATATGCTTTTAGAATTTACAGCACACTTAAGATTTCATAAATAACTCTGAGAGGGGCAGGGAATCTCAGACAACTTTCAAATAGTATCAGTAAAAGTTTACTTAAAGTAATGTTGACTTAGAGAAATTAGATAAATTGTCCAGAACTACTCTTACCTGGCAGCTTGCTGTATGTACTGTGCTAGCTTATATGTTGCTTTGCTTTTGAAAGCTATGCCACCAGTATATCAAACACTGGTTGAGTATTCACGGGAGACAGATTTCAGTGGAGTTTTCAGGCTGAGATGGACAAAGTAATAAGACTAGCCATAAAATTGGAAAAAGCAGGCCCTCAAAAACCTTCTGAATAGCAGTGGAACATTCTCCAACATAGTGCTGTAAGAAGAGGTCCTCAGTTGCATTCAAAATGCAACTCAGGCAGAGTCTCTTAAAGTAGAATCCACCTTAATGACGTGGATGGAGTAAACTTTCATCCAATGAAGAACTTTCATTTGCTAATGTAGTAAGACTCAAAATGAGGAGAAACAGTTGCAAACTTTCATTAGTAATTGTAACATTGCATTGAGTAAGGCTGTTGTCAAGATAGGATGCCAGTTTAAAGACCAAGGCTCACTCAACTCAAGCTGTTGTATTTTCCATTGCTTCATATGCATATGGAAGTTGGATAATGAATATGCAAGACTGGAGAATAATTGATGTATTTGAATTGTGGCATAGATGAAGAGTATTGATTACCAAAACAACAATCAAATCTTTCAAAGAAAGATGTGGATCCAGGATACTTTTCTAATGGGAAAATTTTGTCTCAGATATTTTGGGCAAGTTTTCATGAGGCTCCAGTCCTTGAAAAAGACATCATGCTTGGAAAAGTAGAAAGTTAATGAAAAAGAGGAAGAAATTCAATTATGTGAATTGACACAATTACTGCAATAATGGATTTGAACATGGTGGAGATTGTGAGGATGGCACAGGATAAGGTAAAGTTACAATCCATTGTTCATAGAGTCAGAATGAGAGTTGACTAAACAGCACCTAACTAGGACAACAACCAGAATCACAACGCTTTCAAGGGCTAAGCTCTTTACTTCACACCTGATATGATTAGAATTCTTTGTCAGGATTGCTAAAACATCTAAGGTTGACCTAGTCCCTGGAGTCTAATTCTGTACTTTCAGGACAGGACTTGAGATTTATAAAATTTTTATGATTACTTATAATAAATTCCCCAGAGAATGGCAATGCTGACAGGAAACACTCTGAGGACTGTTGACTTAGAACATATTCTGACAATTTCACAAAATAAGTGTATTTCTTCTGCCATACAACAGTCTTTCAAATGTTACTGTCATTGTTGTATCTGTTACTATAACAATAATTAAACAATCTTAAATATACTAAAGAATATAGATTGGGTCAATCCTAAAACAGATTTCATTATCATTGGTTTGACAGCCTAAACAGGTGTTTTTGGCTGTAAAACATTGCCGGTTTTCTCCATATAGATATTCAAAGACCTGGGCTAACAGAGTTGCTGAAATCTTCAATATGTGGCTTCCAAAGTAATCATGGCCATTATCATTCTAGCCAGTCAGAAAAAGTAAAAAACCAAAACCAACCAACCAACCACAAACCCACCACCAACAAAACATACAGAAGCATGAATATGAACTCTGAAAGGTCCATATCTGGAGAGCACATATAACTTTTCCTAAATTTTTATTTATAGACAGCTGCAAGTGAGGTATGGCATGTCCTCATGCTCAAGAAGAAGAGAAAATAGATTTTGATTGCCATCTTTCAGTCAGTTACAGTAACGTGGTGCTTCTTTGTTTTTCTACATTTTCTTGCCTCCGGTTAAACATACTGTATACCTTGTACTGTTTCAGTGGTTTTTAAATCTTCACCAGTGTTTTGGTTGCCTGTGATACCAATGATATTATTTTATAATTTCCACATTCAGTTGGATCATCCTTCTTGGGAAAGGGAACAAATATGAACCTCTTCCAATCTGTTGGCCAGACAGCCATCCTCCAAATTTTCCTGGCATAGTCTGATGACATCCAAGGCTGCCTCTGTTAATTGAAACAAGTCAATTAGTATCCCATAGACTCCTGGGGCTTTATTTTTTATTTTATTTTTTTTTTTTTTGTCAATGCCTTCAGTGTAGCTTCCACTTGCTCTTTCATTACCATTGGCTCCTGTTCATATTGTAATTCTTGAAATTTTTCGTTGTCAAGCAATTATTTCTGGTACTTTGACTCTGTGTATTCTCTCCGTCTTTTTTTGATACTTTCTGGGTCATTCATTACATTGCCCGTAGCATCATTCAACATTGCGCCAAAAGGCTTATATTTGTTTTCCAGTTCTTTCAGTTTGAGAAGTGCAGAGCAAATTCTTTCCTTTTTATCTCCCAAGTCCAGCTTTCTGCCCGTTCTATTATAATACTTTGCTTTGTCCTCCCAAGCTGTCCTTTGAAACTATCTGTTCAGCTCTTTCACTTTCACATCTTTTCCTTTAAATTTGGCTTCTCAACATCCTAGTGCAATCTTTAGAGTCTCTTCTGATTTCCATTTTATTGTTTTGTTTTGTTTTCTCCTCTGTTTTTGTAATGACCTTTTACTTTCTTCATGGATGGCATCCGTGATATCATCCCACAACTAATCTGGTCTTCTATCATTGGTGTTCAATGACTCAAATCTGTTCTTAAGATGATCATGAAATTCAGATGGAATTGATTTAAGATCATATATTGGTTCTTGTGGACTTATTTTAATTTTCTTTTGCCTCAGTTTAAACTTGCATATGAGTAATTGATGATCTGAACCCATGGTCTGCCCCTGGCCTAGTTTTGACTACTGACATTGAGCTTCTCCAATGATTTCTTCCACAAATGTAGTCAATCTGATTCCTGTGCAGCCCATCTGGTGAAATCCATGTGTAAAGTCATCTTTTGTGTCTTTTAGAAAAGATATTTGCACTGAACGAATCATTGTAAATACAAAATTTAATCATTCAGTTTACAGCCTCATTTGTATCACCAAGCCCATATTTTTCAACTACGATTCCTTCTTCATTGTTTCCTACTTTTGCATTTTAGTCACCAATTATCAGTAACACATCTTTATTGTGTGTTTGGCCAATTTCAGCCTGCAAAATTTGATGAAAGTTCTCAATTTCTTTCTCTTTGGCACTAGATGTAAGAGCATTTCCTTGAATAATGGTCATGTTAACAGGTTTTCCTTGTATGCTTATAAATATTACCCTATCACTCACAACACTATTTCAGGATAGAACTTGAAATTGACAGTTCTACTATGAATGCAATACTATTTTTCTTCTATTTTTCATTCCCTGCATAGTATATCAGATTATTTTCTTATTGAAAGGGGCCATAGCTGGTCCATCACATTTCACTAGAGCCTGGTATGTTGATATGCATGTGTTCTATTTCATTTTAACAATATCCCGTTTTCCAACATTTAAGCTATGAACATTTCAGGTAACAATTGTTAAAAAATGTTTGTTATTGATTTTCTTCATTTCAACTCACTTCCAACCTGGGCTTTATCACTACACTATTATAACTATCCTGTTTGTTTATTGTTCATAGGGTTTTCAAAAGCCTTTTATTTAGGATGGCTCATCCTGATTTCTAGTCTGTCTTAATCAGGGAGCTCCACCAAAACTCATCCATGATGGGAAAGTGCTTTGAACTTTGACACACCAGTGGAAAAAATTTCAGTATCACAGCAACCCCAAGTAATTGCAGCACAGCAAACTTATAGACAAGTGCTTCAACACTTAGAAGAACTTTATTTCTAAACATGATGAATATCAACTGATTTTTAAATATCAAGGAAGGCCCGTGTGCCAGATCCTGTTTGCCCACACAGAGGCTTCCCACCCAAGCTGATTGATTGTAAAGGAGGTCAGATACAGTTAATTATCTTACACTTGATTGTTAACACAATTTAGAAATGTCGAAATGGTTTACCCTGGCTTTCAAGTAAATTACACTTATCCACTAGGATCCAACTTTGCCAAGCTAAAGACTCATTCACAGGTAGGACCAGACCAATTTTTAAATACCTAGGCTAACCCACCATATTCAGCCCATACAGAGACTTTCCACCCAAGATGATTATAAACAAGATCAGATACAATTAATCATCATAAACTTTATTGTTAGCATACATTCTGCTGG
>NW_006399755.1:36256700-36266199 GCF_000299155.1 Elephantulus edwardii | reverse complement strand
CTTTCTTGGATTCACAATTAACACCCTTTGTATGAGCAGTCAGAAAATAAAGAAATGCATTGCAACAGGAAAATCCATAGTTAGGGACCTTTTCCATTATTGAAGAGTAGTGATGTCAATTTCGGGACTAAGGTGTTTATGAATCAGGCCATGGTCTTCCCAATTGCTAACTATACATCAGAAACCTGGAGATAAGGATGACAGAAAAATAATTGATGCCTTTGAGGTGTGGTGTTGGAGAAGAACACTGAGCATCCCATGGATGACCAAGAGAATGAATAGATACGTCTTAGAGAAGATGCAGCTGGAGTGCTCTTTGGAGGAAAAAATGATGAGGCTTCACATTACACACTTTGGACATATTGCTAAAAGGTGCTATTCCTTGGAGAGAGACATGATGTTGGGAATGGTGGAGGTTTGGTGAAGGAGAAGAAGACCCTCAACCAGATGGATTTATAAGGTGACTGCTGCAATGAGCCCTTGTGTGTCAGAAAGTGTGAGAATGGTACAGGACAGGATTAGGTTCAGATCTTTTGTTCATAGGATCACTGTGAGTTGTACTCAACTAGATGGCACATGACAACAACAACAACAACATACCTTGTAAACTATATACTTACTGTTAGTATAGTCATAGGGAGTCACACTGCTAACATCAAAGTGCTGCTTCTCTCAGAGTTTAAATCCACCAGCAGCTCCCTGGTGGAGAAAGATCAACAGGATCCTCTTGTGTGAGTTATAGCCTCAGAAAATCAGCTGGAGGACCAGCTGTGAGTCAGTTCTAGTTCAATGACAATGAGAGTTTGAAAGTACATATAAGTCAAGCACTGTGCTAGACCATCAGCACCTCTACTGTTGTTGTTATGTGGCATAGAGTCAAGTACAATTTGTAGTGACCCTACAAACAACATATCTGAGCCTTGTTCTATCCTGCGCCATCCTCACACTTCCTGAGCCCACTGCAGTAATCACCATCTCTATACACCTGGTAGAGAGTCTTCTCAGTTGCAAAGCAAGTGATCAGAAAGACCATCTATCATTATTTCCTAATAATGTGAAGAGGTCCCCAACTGCTGACTTTCCAAGTTTGTGCTCCTATAGGAATCAGGACTCCTAAGCAGCCACTAAACCTAATCTTTTAGACCTTAAGAGTTTACATCATATAATGATAAGAATAATAAAGAAGTTGTGAATGCTAATGCTATGTTTGTTTGCATATGAAGATATCAGTAGGTCTCAAGGTGTGGATAGATATGATGATGTAAAGAAAAGTTTTCCCTTAGAAAGAAATACTTAAGAGAAGTCTGAAGAAGAGGATTTTAGAATAGTTATCAGTGGGGCAAAGATTGAGATAAGAGAATACCGGAAACAGTTTGTTCCAGAAAGTAGAAAACACAAGTGAGAAAGCCTCAAAGAGGAAAAATAAGAATTATTTGCCTGGAACCTGGAAAGTAAATAAGAGAAAACTTGAAATGAGACTGCCAAAGTTTACACAAAACATAGACAATGTCAAAGCTTATTATTACCCAAAAAGACCTTTCCTGGATCTTCAGTTGTTAAAAAAAATCTCATTTCCATTCAGTCAGAACTGACCCAAAGCTAGCCTTCCAGGAGGTTTCCAGAGGTCATAAATGCACAGAAGATGTTTCCCATCTTTCTTCTTCAGAGAAGATGGTGGACTCAAGTCACCCATCTTTGGGTTGGCAGCACAACTTCCTACCAGAGCTGTCTTAGTTGCTGGAGGTAAATACTTTTAAAAAACAAACAACATTATCACAAAAACTCTCAAAATCACCATTCAATAGATTTACACTCCTAGTAGCTCTATTATTAAACTCTATCTATTAGACCCTATTAGGTCTATCTACTAGCCTCCTAGTAGACCCCTTTTGAAATTTGAGGCTATCAATCACAGCAGCAGGAGATTAGATATTTCTCTTGAACAGAGTAACTGGTGAATTTGTACCTTTGGAAATGAATTGCCTTTGGATTAGCAATAAAACTCACTACAGACTATGCCACTACAGTTCTGCTGGAAATGCAGGATCATAAAACACAAGCATGATCCTTGATCTCCCAAAGAGGTTAATGCAGAAGAGTTTTAACAAATAATTATTTTATAAAATTAAATTGTGTAATTTATTACAAGGGACATTAAAAATAAGAACAAGAAGTTATGAGAGCATTTTAATGTGGAGCGAACGATGGAAATAGTATGTTTCAGTCAGTGAGAGGACAGGAGTGACAGTCCAGGTTCAGCACGGAACTTGTTGTAGATAGTGTCACTGTGAGTTTCAGGTGACTCAGTGGCACACAACAATGACATCATAGTATGGGAGTCCCTGGAAGGCACAAGCAATTAAGTATTCAGCTACAACTTAAATAAGTGGTGGTTCTAATTCACCCAGAGATACCTTGGACTAAAGATCTGGTGACATGATTTTGAAACCCTGTGGAGCAGTTCTACTGAAACACATGAGATTGCCATGAATCAGAAATATCTCAGTGGTATTTAATTTTGGTTTTGATATGTTGTTGTTGTGTACCATTGAGTCAGAAACAACCTATACCTGATCCACCAGTGAATTTTCAGAGGCAGTCAATTACATGGGAAGGGATTGCCCATCCTTCTTCCACAGAGCACCTGATAGATTCTAACCACTTTCAAGATTGCAGTGCAGCTTCTTGCCACTGGGTTTTAGTACATTGTTGTTAAATGTCGTGGAGTCGTAGGCCACTCATAGCAACCCTATGAACGAAAGTCCTCGACACTTGCGTGACTTTCATCCTTTCTCCAGGCTCATAAGGTTTCCTGAGGCGAGTTATTTATGGAAGTGGATGCACAGCAACCACAAGTTACCTCTGTACAGCAAAGTGGACACACCAGGGTATACAGTCAGACTTTTCTCTAAAGAAGTGATCATATGCCAAGAAATTATTGCACTTATGGGGTAAAAAGAAGTTCTTTCTTCCATTTCACAAATTTAGGACAACCTAGTTTTATATTTGACTAATTCATAGTAGAAAGAACTCTGGTGGTGTAGTAATTTGCATGTTGGGCTGTACTGTTGACTCAAATTTTTCCTTTTTTTAGGTCACTGTCCTTGGGATAAACTTCTAATCTAACCCAGCTGCCCTGCAGGCAGGTGGTCCATTTATATCATCAACAACTGCTTAAACCATTTTTTTTTCTTTTAGGGCGTGTTAGCCTATCCACAAGAGGATTGGCTAGTCTAGCTACTAAATTGAACAGATACAGAGGCAGAATTTGGGAATTTGAAGACCAGGAAAGAGGAAGCAGAGAAAGCAGTGAACTTTTGGGGCCAAAGGCTTCTGCATCAGAGGTATCTCACTGCTGGCTGAGAAGCTGCCTGGATTAATTGAGGGACTACATCTTGCTACGGACTGAGAAGCAAATAGGTCTGTCTTAGAAAGGGTGAAACCAAGTTTCTCCTTGAGGCTAGGATGTTGAAGCTTTGTCTCACATACTTTGGGCATGTGGCCAGGAGGGACTGATTCTTGGAGAGGGATATCATGCTTGGAAGGGTGGAGGAAAAATGGAGGCGAGGAGACCCCCAGATGAGATGGATTGATACAGTAACTAGGGCAATGGAGGTAAGTGTGTCAGAATCAGTGAGACTGACTCAGGACAGGGCAGGGTTCAGAGCTATTGTACATAGGGTCGCTATGAGTGGCAGGTGACTTGACGGTACATAACAATAACAACAACCGCCAAAAGGCTGTTCGAACGTACTAACCATTCCAGAGAAGAGAAAGATGATAGTCATTCATTGTTGTTCATTTTATCTTCTCTCCCTCCCAGTTCACTTTTCAATTTTAATATTCCTTCATTGTTGCACAATTACCTACCCCCCACTCCCACTCCAGTCTTCATTGCAATGATAAACCTCTTATTCCAGGATGTTGTCTTACTTATAATGCCTAATCATATATTCCTTTTAGACAGTTCTTTCCTTCTCCTGTTGCAGTGCAATGGTCATTATCTATCTACTCTTACCTATTCTCTTCCCAACTCCCATGTCAGACTGCTTTATAACAGTGGTGCTATGAAAATCTAACTTCTCTGTAAATAATTGTGGATTTTTTAAAAATTACAGTAAAGCAGAGATTTGACTCATGCCCAGTCCAGTGTGATCTTTCTGTTATGCCAGGCATCAGAGAGCTGGACAATGACTAAGGATGACAGAAGAAGAATTGATATTGCCACTAGTGACAGAGACTATGCTGCAATCCAAAGGTACATGCTTCAAATCTCCCAGCTACTTCATAAAAGAAAGATGACCAATCTCCTCCTGTGCAACTTGTTGTTGTTATGTGCCGTCGAGTGGCTTGCAACTCATAGCGACCCTATGTACAACAGCCCTAAACTCCGCTCTCTCCTGTGCCAATCGCACTGTCTCTGACACTCCCATCCCAATTATCCCAGTCACTGAATCAACCCACCTCATAGAGGGCCTTCCTCTCCTGCGCTGTCAACTTACTGCCTCTGAAAACCTGCTGGAGTGTCAGTCACATATGAGTCAGTTCGAACTCATTGGTATATAACAGCAGTAACAAAATAAAGATGCTAAGAAAGAAAATGATGAGGTACAGGTCTTGTTCTAAAAAGATTTGGATATTGCAAAGTTAAGACATATAAAAAATATATAATTTATTATTTAAGATGGTGGCCGAGTGATATGAAGCTGTGCTACAATCCCAATGGTACTTGGTTTGAATCTACTAGCTACTCTGTGGGAGAATAAGGGCGATCTCCTCCCAAGCAATTATTAACTGCCTCTGAAAACCACTGGAGAATAAGCCATGGCTTGGGTATGACCCAATGGTAGACCCAATGGTACACAATAAAAGCAACTTATTAAACTAAAATAGTCAAGGTTGACGTACAAGCAAAGCTTGAACGTGGTACTTTAGTTGGCCCAGAAAGACAGAAGCAGAAAGAGTTCTAGGAGCAAGAATACAGAAGTGTCGATGTTTGACCACAACCCTTCAACCTTCCTGTAAACCACTAAATACTACTTTTACCCAGGCAACATTTCTCCCTCTGGTTTATTGACCTGTCCTGAGAATCTGTCAAATTCCTTGCTGCAATGCAGATAAATGTCAGCAAAAATTTCACAGTTCCTTTCTGTGAATCTGCTTCACTGTGTTTTCAAGCTCCAGGAACCCCACTGAGAACAAGAAAAGTCAACCATTAAGGTTAAGAAATTGAGCAAACAAAGATGTGTGTCTCCAAGGCAGGCTGCTTGTCAAAAATATTGTAAAAAAGCTACCTACTCACAACTAGCCCATTGTGGTCTAGTAAGAAGATACATAGGACTGCATGCAGTGACACCATGGGTTCCTTTAACAGCTCTGTCACTACCAGCCCAGTCACACACTGCACACAGGCTTCTCAGCAGAGGGATAGGCTGAAGGGAAAACAAATCAGCACATGGAGTCTTATCAGCTAAAATTTACTATATACTTACTTGCAACCAGGCAGTGGCAGCTACCAAAAGCTGCAGGTGGGAAAAAAAGGCAGGAGTATCTCTCTGGAGTGGCTAACATTCTAGCAAAGAAAACAGATATGAAGCTGATATAATGGTACAACCAGGAAAATGTTAGATCCAGGCATACCATTAGTCCAGCTTAAGGGAAGCAGGAGTGCCAGCCACTTCCTAAACTAGATGCCTCTGGAAACTCTATTAACTCTATAAATATACAGAAATTATGTTACTTATAGAAAAGAGTTCAGGTCTTTTGTGCAAGGGTCACTATGAGTCTAAGTCAACTTGATGACATTTAACCACCGCTAAATGAGACTAGGATTGTTATATTTGGAGGAACACTCTTCCACTTTGTACATCACTCTGTCAATGTGCTGTATGAAGCAACCTGGGTTTGCTGGATGCTGAACATTGTGCCATTGGAGTATCAAAAACCAGAACGGTTTCCCAATGTGGACAGGTTTGGTGGAGCACCCAGCTGTAAAACAGATTTGGAAGCAGGAGTGGCATCCATTTCCTAAATCACATGCCTCTGGAAACTCTATGCACTTGGAGAAACAATGATAGTTATGGAAAGGTGTTAGGTCTTTTGTTTATAGAGTCACTATGAGTCATGCTTGACTTGAAGGAAATCAACAATAACAAGGGAATTAAGTTGTTGTTGTTGTAAGATTATTCTGATTCATAGCAACTATACAGAGCAGAATAGAATTGTTCATAACGTTTCCAAAATTATAATCTTTGTGGAAGCAGATGTCCATATTTTTCTTCCAGGGAGCAGCTGGTAGTCAGACCATGGACTTTTGGATAAAGAGCTGAGAACTTAACCGCTTGCATCACCAGGACTTCTGCTCTTGTTCTGTGCCATTGGGTCAAACTCACCCTCCAGCAAATTTTCACAGGCAATACAATACATAGGAGGAGATTGTCCACCTTTTGCCCATGGAGCATCTGGTAGATAGGAATTATATATCTTTGGTTTGGCAACACAACTCCTTATAACTGACCACCAAAACTCCAGAGCAATACCCCTAGGAGACAATATTTGGCGAACTGTCATTGGAGGAGTGTCAGTTTGAGAGTGAGTAGAGTATATATACTACCACACTTCTGTCAATGTTTGTTCTAAGGATATTCATGCAGAGTTAGCAATGGCAAAGAATTAAAAGTATGCAAATTGTCATCTTCAAGAAATGGTGACAAAATCAATTTTAAAATTTAAAATTTTATTTTAAATTTAATAAATTTAAGGGGAATGAGATGAAGGCAGAGGTTTGTTGTCAAATGGTACTAAAGTGTAAGGCTATGGTCATAGTGTTTCAACACATGGCAAAAGACTTGTGTTATACCCTAAGACCAATAGAGGAATATTAAAGGATTTTAACTGTTGTGAAATGGGACTGACACCAGGATTGGGAGGTGACTGAGAAAGATGGTATAAATTATATATACTGTATTGAAACAGATGAGGGAGAGAACTGTTTACAAGGGATATATGATTAGGTATTATTGTCATGACAGGAATCCAGAATGAAGGCTGGATAGTGGAGTGGACTTGGGGGGAGGGATTGTATAACAACAAAAAATTTTTGGGAAAAGAGAAAAGTGAACTGAAGTGGACGGGTGGGCAGGGAGAAAAATGCAACAATGAATGAATGGAAATCCAAAGTCTCTATAAACTTTCATTAAAATTAGTAATAATAAGAATAATAATAGACACCTTGAGTTGAGTATGACTCATAGTGACTCTAAGAACAACAGATCTGAACACTATCCTATTCTGTGTCATCTTCACAATCTCTGACACACTCTAGTCCTTTGCTATAGTCATTGTGTCAATCTATCTGTTCGAGGATCTTCCTCTCCTTTGCATCTCTCCAACTTTCCAAGCATGATGTCTCTTTCAAGGAGTCTCTTCTCTTAATGACAACATGCCCAAAGTATATGAAACGAAGATCTATCAGCTTTGCTTCCAAGGAGCACACTGGAAACTTCTCCAAGACATATTTGTTTGGTTTTTTGGTAGTCCATTGGATAGTCCATTGGAAGGAAGAGTGGCATCCACTTCCATAATAGCTTGCCTCTGGAAACCCTATGAACCTGGAGAGAGGATGAAAGGCACCCAGGTGTCAAGGATTCTCCTTCATAGGGTCGCTATGAGTCTCTTGCAACTCGACAGCACTTAACAACAACAACAACAATAATTGGATATTCAGTACTCTTCCACCACCACATCTCAAAGGCATCAGTTCTTTTCTGTCATCCTTATTCATTGTACAGCAATCAGATACACAGCAAGTTACTTAAAAAGACCATGTCCTGAATCATGAGCATCCCAGACCCCAAACTGGCGTCATTGCTCCTCAATAATTTGGAAAAGTCTCTGACTGCAGACATTCCAAGTGCAATACATTTTCTAATCTTCTGACTGCTGGTACCACGTATATTTATTGTGGATCCAGGATAAAGTTGTTGACAGTTTCAATCTTATCCATCTATAATGATGCTGTGTATTGGTCCAGTGGTGAGAATTTATTGTTCTTCAGGTTGGCATGCAAATATTAAAGGTGGCAGTGTTTGACCTTCTGTAGCAAGTACTTCAAATCCTCCTCACTTTCAGCAAGCAAGGTTGTGTCATCTGCATAACAAAAGTTATTCATAAGTCTCTCCAATCTTGATGCCATATTCTTCTTGGAGTCCAGCTAATAATTTCCTCAGCATACAGATTAAATAGGTATAGAAAAGGAGGAAAAACCTTTAAAGGCTGTATTAACTTTGAACATATAATCCCCATGTTTGAGATGACTCTTTGGGAGGTAAAATGAAAAATGCACTTGGTTAACTAAAATATTGGAGGTTCAAGTCTATTCAGAGGTGCCTCACAGAAAAAAAAATATCTGGTCATCTATATTTTAAATATAAGTCATTGAAGACTCTATGTAGCGTAGTTCTACTTAAACATATACAGGGTTGCCATTAGTCAAAATCAAACCACAATAACTGCTTTATGCTTGAGATATTCTAAATATTGTTAGTCTGGGCAAAGAGGTCCAAAGAGAAGAATGAAGAATTCAGAACTCAAATGCTGATGGCCTTGCCTGTCTGACTAAGCTAGCAGGTGGCTCGTAAATCAGAGTGGAATGTCCCTCCCTAAAGACTGTTTATAAAAATCCTTCCCAGTAAGTTCACAGTGTGACTTCCCATTCTGCCTCTCCAGGATGAGGAACTCACCTGGGAGCTCCCCTTCCCCCCACACCCTTTAATAAAGCTGCATTAAGCTTTCTCTTGTTCTCTCTGATTTCTTCTTTAAGTCCACTAACCTAGCCTAACCTAACAAATATAACCACTCTAACAATTGTTACCAGTGAGATCTTGGTAAGTAATGCAACCTCTGTAAAATCTCCTTAGGTATAAATCAAATACAAAGTTTATATTTTGTGTTGTTGTGTGTTGTCAACTCAGAACCAAACTAAAGCTGACCCTCCAGTGGGTTTTCAGAAGCAGTAATTTGCATGAGAGGAGATTATCAATCCTTCTATTATGGAGCAGTTGGTGGATTCAAACTGTGTGCCTTTGCAATTGTAGTACAGCTTCTTGCTACTAATCCACCAGAGTGCTCATAACTCACTTGTACCTAACTTTGAATGTTATTGTTGTTTTTGTTGATTGCCGTCAAGTTGAGTATGACTCATAGTGACCCTATGAACATAAGACTTGAAGCCCCTCTACAACTATCAACATTCATCTACTTCAATAAGCATCAGTTATGGTGGTAACATTTTAAATCTGAAAATATTAGTATTATGATTCAGGAGCACCTGCTATTTATTATTGTCTTGTCATTTATAACAGCGTTGTTTTGTTGTCGTTGTTGTTAAGTGCCATCGAGTCATAGTCCACTCATAACAACCCTATGAACGAAAAACCTGAACACTTGTATAACTTTCATCATTTCTCCAAGTTCATAGAGTTTCCAGAGGCAAGCTATT
>NW_006399755.1:36254133-36256350 GCF_000299155.1 Elephantulus edwardii | reverse complement strand
GAGTTGCCTGTTACAGCGACCCTATGTACAAAAACCCTAAACCCTGCTCTATCCCTTGCCAATATTATTGTCTCCAACACACCTATCACCATTACCCCACTAACTGAATCAATCCATCTCATCAAGGGTCTTCCTCTCCTGTGCTGTCCCTCCACCCTACCAAGCATGACATTCCTCTCCAAGGACTGGTCCTCCCTTGCAACATGTCCAAAAATATGGTAGATGAAGCTTCAGAATCCTTGCTTCCAAGGAGCAGCCTGGCTTCACCTCTCCAGGATGAACTAGTTTGTTCTCCAAGCAGTCCAAGGTATATTCAGTACTCTTCTTCAGTACCAACCACAGCTCAAAGACATCAACTCTCCTTCTATCATTCCTAGTCATTGTCCAGCTCTCTCATGTGCAACAAATAATTGCAAAGAGCATGGCCTTCATCAGGTGCATCTTAGTTTCTAGACTGACATTGTTGCTCTTCAGTACTTTGGAGAGGTCTATGACAGCAGACTTTCCCCAACGCAATTTGTCTTTTTATTTCCTGGCTGCTGGTATCAAGAGTGTTGATTGTAGAACCAAGCAAACTGAAGCTGTCAACAATCTCAATCCCTTCACCATCTTTCATGATGCTGCCAATCAACCCAGTGGTAAGAATCTTTGTTTCCTTGACATTGAGCTTCAATCCATATTGAAGGTTGCAGTCCTTGAATTTCTGCAGCAAGTGCTTCAAGTCCTCCTCAGTTTCAGCAAGGAGGGTTGTGTCATCTGCATAATGTAGATTGTTGATGAGTCTACCTCCAATCCTGATGTCACACTTCTCATAGAGCCCAGCCTCCCAGATAATCTGTTTCACATATAGATTGAAAAGATATGGTATACAACAAAAAACAGGCACCATTTATTTTCTAAACATTTTAATCTGTATAATACCTCTTTGTGTGTGTGTGCTTCATTTCTTTTTCTATTAATTTTAATGAAAGTATACTGAGAATTAGGGTTTCCAGTCACTCATTGTTGCACTTTTTTCCCTGCCCACCCTCCCCCTCCAATTCACTCTTCTCCTTTAAAAGTATAGGAAAATTCTTTCATTGTTATCCAATAATATAATAAAACAAAATAGTATAAAATATAATACCTCTTAAGGTTATTGTTGTTAAGTATTATACAGTCAGCTATAATTCATAGCTTCCTTGTGAACAATAGATCTGAACCTTTTCCTACACGCCCCATCCTCACAATTTCCTATGTGCTAAAGTCAATTGTTATAGTCATTGTATCACACCAACTTTTTAAGTCTTATCTTCTCTTTTTTCACCCTCTTTCTTTCCCAGTTGTTGTGAAACTAACCTGTAGCTGACCCCTCTGCATGTTTTCAGAGACAGTTAATAGCAAGGGAAGAGACTATCCATGTTTATCCTGTGGAGCAGCTCATGGATTTGAACTATGTGCCTTTGGGATTACTGCTAGATGACCAAATCTCCACTAGACATCACACACGAATACCAGTATGGTATCTTTTCCCAAAGACTAGCCCCTTCTAACAACACGTCCAAAGTAAATAAGAAGATTCCTGGATGTGCATCCCCCAAGACAGACTTTTTGTTCTTTTAGCAGTCAATGGGGTATTCATAACTCTTCATCAACACCACAACTGAAAGATATCATACATTTCTATGTACCATCAAGTTAGAACAGACCTACAGCTGAGTGACCAGTGGGTTTTCAGAGGCAGTTAATTGTATGGGAGGAAAATCCCTATCTTTCTCCTGTGGAGCAGCTGGTGGATTTGAACTTTGTGCCTTCTGGCTTGCAGTGCAGTTTCTTGCTACTAAGCCACCAGAGCTCCCAGGTATCATATAATAGATACTATAATTCATATTTCACAAATGAGGAAATAAAGCTCTGGAAGACTAAGTAGGTTGCCCTCCATAATAGAGCAATATGGTGAAGCCTCAAATTCAAAATCCACATTTAGTCCATGCTACCATGTCATTTCTTGGCATAAAATCATTCAGTATAACAGAATGAAATCTTGTCTTGTTCTACACATTTCTTAGGATTTATGCTATGCTATAGAGTCAGAACAGACCAAGGTAACACTGCATGGTTCAAAATTGGGAAGGGTGTATGCCAGGGATGCATTCTGTCTCCATACCTTTTCAACATGTATGCAGAGCAGATTATCTGAGAGGCTGGGCTCTATGAGGAGAATTGTGGCATCAGGAT
>NW_006399755.1:36252383-36253388 GCF_000299155.1 Elephantulus edwardii | reverse complement strand
GTTGGCGCAGGATAGAGCAGGGTTTAGGGCTGTTGTGCATAGGGTCGCTATGAGTCGGAAACGACTCGACGACACATAACAACAACAACAACATAAATCCTATTGTTGCAGCCACTGTTTCAGTCCATCGAACTAAGAGTCTTGATGTTGGTCTCTTCTGATAACATGCCTAATGCATGCATGACATGTTATTGCTGTTAGTAAGTGTCCCCAAGTTGACTCTAACTCATTGCAACCATATGTACAACAAAGTTAAACCTTTCCTATTCCTTTGCCATCCTCTACTCTGCTCAAGCCCATTAGCTGTTATGATGGATCTGTTCAAGTGTTTTACATCTCTCTTAATCAATCTGGGTAAAGTGTGAGCTTCAAGGAATCTTTCCATTTCCCTTAGGTGTTTTTTTCTAATTTATCAGACAATTTTCCATAATATCCTATTATAAATTTAGATTCATCTTTTTCTATTGTGTTGACACCTCTGTTATTTCTTTTTTTTAATTATTTGTCTTCCCTTTCTTTTATTTTCTAAGTTTGCCAATGGTTTATCTATTTAATGGTCCTTTTTCTAAGAACCAGATTATCACCTTGTTGATGGTTTCAATTCTTTTTCTATTTTCTCTCTCATTGGTTTCGTCTCTTCTCAGTATAATTTCCTTTCATCTAAAGGCTGTAGCCTTTAGATTGTATTTAAATTGTATGTCTATTTCTATTTGATGGATGTGTTGAGTTAGGTCATTAATTTCACTTCTTTCTTCCTTTTTAATATGTTTTCCTATTGCTACCAACTGCCCCCTATGGACTGCCTTAGCTGTATCCCAGAGGTTTTTGGCATGTTGTCTTTTCATTATCATTTGTTTCAAGGAACTTTTTTTTTCATTTTTTATTTCTTCTATAACTCAATTGAGTTCTATCAAGATGTTCTTTAGATGTGGATGGTTTCATAAGCTTTACCTTCTTGTTAATTTCTAGTTTTATGACATTATGATTATTGTTGTGTTGTTATGT
>NW_006399755.1:36243074-36251623 GCF_000299155.1 Elephantulus edwardii | reverse complement strand
CAGTCCTTGACACTCTGCAGCAGGCGCTTCAGGTTCTCCTCAGTTTCAACAAGCAGGGTTGTGCCATCTGCACAACGCAGATTGTTGATAAATCATCCACCAATCTTAACCCCACATTTCTCCTCATAGAGCCCAGCCTCCCGGATAATCTGTTCTGCATATAGGTTGAAAAGGTATGGAGATAAGACATTTTATATTATTTCAATGTTAATCTGTTGAGGCTTGCTTTGTGTCCTAATATATGATCAGTTCTGGAGAACGCACCGTTTGCACATAATAAAAAATAAATTGGCTCTTAGTTCAGTACAATATACTGAATTCATCCACAAGTTTAAGATGGTTCATCTTAGAGTTTAGATCTTCTACATCTTTGTTAAGTTTCTCTTTAGTTGACTAATCCTTTGGTGAGAGTGGTGTGTAAAAGTCTCCTAACACTATTGTGGTGATATTTATTTCTTTAATTATGTGAACTCCTATTTTATATATTTTGCAGATCTATCACTTGGTGCATATATGTTGACCAAGGTTTTTCCATTGGTCTTTTGTGCCATTAATCATTACATAGTGCTCTTATTTTTGTTTCAGGGGCTTCATCTGAAGTCAATTTTGTTAGATTAGTATTGCCACTCCTACTTCTTTATTGGTGCCATTTGCCTGGTATAATTTTTTTTTTCAGTCTTTGATTTTAGTCTATATTTTTCCTTGTTTCTTAATGTGCTTCTTGTTGACAATATATTAACATGTTTTGGTTTTTTTTCATCCACTCTAATACTCTTTCTGTCTTGATTGATACAGCCATTTACATTATTTATGACTATTGAAAGCCCAGGTTTTATTATTGCCATTTCGTTTTCATTTGTTTCTGGTTACTATCATCCATCTACTTTCCTCTGGTGTATCTTTGTGGAGGACTTCCCTAGAATTTCTTGTAGAGTTGGTCTTGTTTAACAAATTTTTGCTTTTCTAAAAATGACCTTATTTTTCCATCATATTTAATGGACAACTTTGCTGGATACAGGACCCTCAACTGGCTATTGTTTTTTGCGGGGGTGGGGGGGTGTTTTCAGCCTTCTGTATATGACATCTAATTGCCTTCTTGATTAGATGGATAATTCTGGAAATCAGAACTTAATCTAATTAACTCTTCTTTTAGCTGACTCTTTTTCTTTTTCACACTGCTTTTAGTATTCTATCCTTATCTTTAAATTTGGAGAATTTTTCTATGATGTGTCATGTTTTTATTTTGAGGTCTAGTCTGCTTGGAGTTCACTGTTAAAGGTGTAACACTTATCTATAAGTTTATTGTATTGGGGGAATGATTTACATTTTGGACAGCTACCTGGATAACTGATTAGAAAAGATCCATATTTATTCCCACTCCCCAAAAAGATGGTGAGATATGTACATTATCAAACAATATCACTTATATCATACATGGAAGCAAATTCTTACTGAAGATTACCCAAACATTACTAGGACAGTACATTGATAGAGAACTGCTAGAAATACAAGATGGGTTTAGAAGAGGCTGTAGGACTAGGGATATCATTGTTGTTGTCAGATAGACCTTGGCTGAAAGCATAGAGTACCAGAAAGATATTTACTTATGTTTTGCAGTTATTTAAAGGCATTTGACTGTGTAGATCACATCAAATTGTCATTAAATTGAGAATAATGAGAATCCAAGAACACTTGATTGTGTTCATGTGAACCCTATACCTAGACCAAGAAGCTATTGTACAAACAAAACAAAATAGCACTGCCTGGTTTAGAATCAAGAAAGAAGTGTGTCAGAGATGTATCTATTCTCCATATCTTTTCACTCTATATGCAGAAAACATCATTTGGGAGGTATGACTTTATGAAGAAGAATGTGGCATTAGGATGGGAGTACGACTTATCAACAACTGGTGTTGTGCAGATGACACAACCCTGCCTACAGAAACTGAGGAGGACTTGAAATGTTTGCTGCAGAAGGTCAAGGATGATAGCCTTCAATATGGATTGCAACTCAACACCAAGAAAGCAAATATCCTCACCACTGGGCCTATAGGGAGTATCATGACAGATAAAGAAGAGATTACTGTTGTTAATTATTTCATCTTGCTCAAATCTATAGTCAAACACTCTTGGCACCAACAGTCAGGAAATCAAAGAATTTTTTGGGGGGAAAAGAAAAAAAATCTGTTTTAAGAGACCTTTCCAGAGTGCTGAAGAACAATGATGTCAATCTAGAGACTAAGGCACACCTGATCCCGACCATGGTCTTTTCAGTTACTTGCTGTGCAACTAAGAGTTAAGCAATGAATAATGATGATAATAAGAATTGATACCTTTGAGTTGTGGTTCAGGAGAAGAGCATTTAAACACCGAGAATACCCAAGAAAACAAACAGGTCTATCCTGGATAAGATGAAGCCAAGTTGCTCCTTTCAGGCAAGGGATTGGGTATGTGGCTTAGAGGGACCAGTCCTTGAAGAAGGACATCATGCTTTTAACGGTAGAGAGTCAGTGCAAGAGAGGCAGAACCTGCATGAAATTAATTGACACAGTGACTATGGCAATGGGGTCAAGTGTGCCAGAGATGGTGGAGTAGAATCAAGACAGGGCAAGATTCAGACCTGTTGTTGATAAGGTGGCTATCAATCGTAGTTACCTCAATGGCGAATAATAACAATGACTTTATAGCCTAGATGTGTACATGCATTCTTATTTATGATATATTCTTATTAATCCAGCACTTGGCTGTCAATATACTATACTAAGGTAATTTGTAGAGCGTGGTGATGCTCGAAGCCATATATCAAATGTGGAAAGAGTCATGCATGATTCAGCAGAGCTTCCAAATTAAGACATACTAGGAATCAGGATTTGCCATCCACTTCTGAAATAAAAGACCTCTGAAAACCCTATGAACAATATGGAAATACAGTACTAGAGGTAGAGCTCAGATTAGAAATCACTCTGGAACTTGGAATGTTAAAAAATGCGAATGTAGAAAAACAAGAAGTTGTAAAAAATGAAATGAAACACATAAAGATCAATATTCTAGACATTCTGAACTGAGGTGGACTGCCATGGGCTATTTGAATCAATCACTTGAGCTCATATGTTGAGAATGAAAAACTGAGGAAGAATAATATTGCACTCATATTTAAAAAGACAATCTGAAGATTAAAAAGCACATTTTTGTGAGTGATACCATACTGTCCATCCTCATGGAAGGAAGATTTTTTAATGTAACTATTACCCAAATATATGCACCAATAAGTAAAGCAAAAGACGAGGACATGGAGGATATTATCATTTCTTGCAGTCCAAAATTGATCAAACACGCAAACAAGATGCATTAATAATTATTGGTGACTGGAAAGCAAAGTTGGAAACAATGTAAGTCAGAAAGCATAGTCTTGGAGATAGATATGAGGCTGGACATCAAATTATTAAATTTTGTATATCCAATGATTTATTCTTTGCAAAAACCTTTTTAATAAACACAAACAGCATCTTTACATATGAAAGTCATCTGATGGATTACACAGGAATCATATCAGCTATACCTATGGAAAAATAGAGAAACTCAGCATCAGAAATCAAAACCAGGCCAGCGTGCTGACTGTGGAATAGCCCATCAATTACTCATGTGTAAGTTTAAATTGAAGCTGAAGGAAATGAAAACAAGTCCAAAATTAAAAATACAACCTTAAGGTAATCCCACCTAAATTTAAAAATCATTGTAAGAATAGATCTTAGCACTGAGTGTCATACCAGATGAATAATGGATGGCATATTTGATGTGAGAGAAAAAAAGCTCATAGTAAAGACAAGAGTGGAAGCTAATACCAAAGTGGATGTTAGAAGAGACTCTTAAATTTTTCACTAGTGTGCCAAGAAGCCAAAACAAAGGGAAGATATGCTGAAGTTAAAGAGGTGAGCATAATGTTTCAAAGATCAGCTTGAGAAGACAAAGCAAAAATATTATAATGGAATGTGCAAAGAGCTCAAGTTGGAAAATAAAAAGAGAAAGATTCACTCAGCATTTCTAAAGTTGAAAGAACTGGAAAACAAATTCCAGCTACAAGTTGCCATGCTGAGAGATACCATGGACAAAATTTTGAATGATACAGGAAATATCAAAAGAAGACATAAATGATATATAGAAACACTATTGAAAATAATTAATTGGCACTGAAAAATTTAAGGAAATATAACATGAACAGGAACCAGTGATAATGAAGGAAAAGTTCAGGTTTCACTGAAGGCATTATAAAAAAAATGAAGCATGAGGAATAGATGTACACCAATTGATGTATTTCCACTAATAGAAGCAGTCCTAGATGTGCTCACCAGCCTATGCCAGGAAATTTGGAGGATAGCTGCTTGGCTGACTGGAAGATATTCATATTAGTTTTTCCCATTCCCAAGAAAGGTGTTCCAATAGCATGTAGAAATTATCTAACAATATTATTATTATTTCATTAAAGTACTGTTGAAGATCATCCAAAAATGGGTAGAACAGTACATACACAAAAAGCTACCAAATGTTCATTGGATTTAGAAGAAACTATGACACCAAAGATATTATATAGTTGATGTCAGATGGAGTCTGGCTGAAAGTACAGAATACCAGAAGAATGTCTATTTGTGTTTTACTGACTGTGCAAAAAGATTTTATTCTATGTGGATTATAACAGATTGCAGGTAACATCGGGGAGAATGAGAATCCCAGGATATTTAATTATTCTCTAATGAAACCTCTATCTAGACCAAGAAGATGTTATCAAAACAGAGCAAGTGACTATTATTGTTTTGAACCAGACAAGGTATGTGTCAACCTTTCTCCATATCTATTCAGTCTGTATGCTGAAGAAATCATTTGAGAACCTGGATTCTATAAAGAAGAATGTGGCATCAGCATTAGAAGCAGACTGCTCAACGTCCTGAGTCATGCAAATAACACAACTTTACTTGCTGAAAGTGAAGAGAACTTAAAACTCTTGCTGTAGAAAATAAAATAGTACAGCCTTCAGTATGGATTACACCTCAATATCAAGAAGACAAAAATCCTCACCATTGACAGGTAAGCAAATTCATGATATATTGGGCTAGTTCACTGTAAGGCATCATTCCAAATTACTGAGGAACAGTGATGTCAGTTTGAAGACTAAGGTGAAGCTGATTCATGCCATAGTCTTTTCCATCATTTGTTACTCCTCTGAAAGTTGAGCTATGAATAAATCTAACAGAAAAAATAATTGATGCCTTTGATTTGTGGTGTTAGAAAGAGTACTGAATATCTCTTGGACTGGTAAAAGAAAAACCAAATATGGCTTAGAACAAGTGCAGGAAGAATCCTGCAAGGCTGGTGAAGCTTCATCTAACATACTTTGGATGTATTAATAGAAGAGGCTGTTCCTTGTAGAGAGACATCATGTTTGGAAAGACCAGAAAAGGAGGGAACAGACTTTCAATGAGGTAGATTTACACCAGAGCAATAGGCTCAAGAGTGTCAAAGATGATGAGGATGGCACAGGATAGGACTGGGTTCATGCCTGTTATTCATACGATCACTATGAGTTTTACTCAACTTGATGGCACATAATAAGAACAACCGCAATAAAGGAACTCCTAAAACCTTTGTTCTAAAGTGCATTTTTAACCTAACATGAAAGCTACTCCTATAGATCATCTTTTAGTCAAACCAAAGGTTAGCTTAGAACATTAAAAAAAAAAATCTCTATATGTAATGAACATACCAAGAACTGCCAAAAGAACAAAGAGGTCTGTCCTGGAGAGGGTGAAGCCAAGCTATTCCTTGTTGTTGTTGTTGTTGTTTTGTGCCGTCAAGTCGCGTGCGACTCATAGCAACCCTATGTACAACAGCCCTAAACTCTGCTCTGTCCTGAGCCAATCTCACTGTCTCTGACACTCCCATCCCAATTATCCCAGTCACTGAATCAATCCACCTCACAGAGGGCATTCCCCTCCTGCGCTGTCACTCCACCCTCCCAAGCATGATGTCCCTCTCCAAGGACCAGTCTCTCCTTACAACATGTCCAAAGTATGTTAGACGAAGCCTCCGAATCCTTGCCCCCAAGAAGCCACCCTAAGTTGCTCCTTAGAGAAAAGAATTTTGAAGTTCTGTCTCACATACTTAGAGTGTGTTGCCAGGAGGGACCAGTCCGTGGAGAAGGACATCATGCTTAGAAGGGTAGAGGGACACACTAGAGAGGAAGACTCAGGATGAGATGGATTGGCACAGTAGCTGAGATAGTGGCAGTAGGTGTGTCTGAGTTAGTGAGACTGGCTCAGGATAGGACAGGGTATAGAGGTATTATACTTAGGGTCGCTATGAGTTGCAGATAACTCGACTGCACATAAAAACAACCTAAGTAATGTGCTGCCTTAAACCATAAACTACAAGAGTCCAAACACCCAACATTTGCCCAAAATCACAGGCGAGTACACAAGCAGTAGAAAAGAATCTAAAGCAATGGAATCAGAGCAGCTGGAAATAATGAGGATGTTGACACATTGAAAAAAAACCTTAACTAACATCTTGGAATAATTGTGTAAAAGAGTTAAATGGAAACCTAAATTATTGTTTAAACTTACCTAAAACACAATAAAATATTGAGAGACATGAATGAAAAAACCCCAAGCAGTCACCTTTCTTTCACGTTCCCTTTGGGTAGTCTAGTATCTTATATCATTAGTCTCTCAGTTAGCAGCTGGGCACGTACTTAGGAACTTCCTTATAATTACTCATTTCTGTGACTTTGTGATTTTCCTTTAGGTTTCAGGGGCTGTGAACAGTAATGGGAGAAAGGTACATCTTTCTCCCTCACAGTGACTTTTTGATTTGTCTTTAGGGGGACCCTTGATTCTTAGGTAAGCAACACACCTTGCAGTGGACTGTGCTACCAGAGATTCCTTAACATTTTCTGAATTTTGAGGGCCCATGGGTCTTACTTGATTGCAATCTGGCAGTCGTTTCTACTGTCAAAGTCCTTCACTAGGGATCCTCTGAGGAGAAACATGTGAGTGGTAAGATTAAGGGAAGATAATTCTACTCTGAATCCACAGAAATCTGTGTTGAGAAGATGAACCAAGAACTCCAAACTTCTGTCTTCTGGGACATGCTCATTTACTAAATGGCAGTGTCACATGGTGGTGACAGGAACCACAGGCATGCAGATAAGGACACGTCTGGGATCATAACAGGTTGGGTTTTTTGTTTTGTTTTTGTTTTATTATTATTATTAAATTTTATTAGTTTTAATGAATATTTACAGAGATTTTAGGTTTCCATTCATTCATTGTTGCACTGTTTTCTCTACTCTCCTCCCCAGTTCGTTCTTCTTCCCCCCCCAATGTCTGTTTTAATTGTCCAATTGCCACAGTGCTTGTCAAAGCCAGTTCTGATTAATCTCCTTTGTCAGTGTGTCCTTTGCCATTCCCTATCACTCCTCCCTGAGAGAGACTTCGCCTTGATTCATAAGGAAAAGGGGATGGCGTATTCTCTTAGCTACTTTCTGCTGAAAAGGGACGCTGTGGGTTTCAGGGTGGAGATCTTCTCTCACTACTCTAAAGGGCCCCTTTGGCAGTAGGAAACATATAGGCTATTAATGGAGATTGATTTTGGAATTTAGATGCACCGTTATCAATTGTGCTTAGCCGTACATGTTCATATCCTTAAAGATGTATCATGGAGGTGTTGCAACCAGTAATGTTAATGCTCATCCATGGCTCTTCTGGGAGGATCTAAATCGTTGAAGCCATAACAGGTTTTGAGTTCTTAGAATGTATTTCTTTATTTTGCTTGTTTATTTTGAACTATATTACCTAAGATTAATTACTTAACTTTTATTCCTTTTCACTATCTTTGTCAAATGGAATAAGTAGTATTTACTTTGCAGAGTCATTGTGAAAATGAAATAAAATATGTGAAGTGCCTAGGATAGTGTCTGACACCCAGAAAGGTGGCAAAGGCAGATATTCTGTCCTAAATATTATATAACATGTGTGTATCTCTTCTGACTGAACTGATTAAATTTAACTGAAGAGTGGGCAAGTCTCCATTTCACAAGCTGCTGTGAAGACACGACTTAATGGTTTGAAAGCATTATTTATGAAAGAAAAATATAACATGAGTTATCCGTTGTTTTCCTTTTGAATTATTTATGAAGTGTTTGGTAATAGGAGATCAGATCCATCAGAATAAAAGCTGCAAGTTGATGTTTGCTGTGCGGTGCTTAAAAATTGGGTAGCCTGAGAAAACATGATTTCACAAATTGTGTTCTCACTTGATTTAATCACTAAGGATAAATGTTAACAATCTTTCTAAATAAGCTATTGAAAAGAAAATATACTGTTTCTCACCACCCACCCAACAAACTGCAACTTGGCTTTTAAGAATTAAATGGTCATTTATTTTTTTAAAAATTCATCTGGCGAGGACATTATGCTGAGTGAGGTATCTCAGTCAAAAAGGGACAAATGCTATATGGTGCCACTGTTGTAGAATGAAGCGGCATCAGGGTGGGGGTA
>NW_006399755.1:36232921-36242879 GCF_000299155.1 Elephantulus edwardii | reverse complement strand
GCAACAATGAATGAATGGAATTCTAAAATCTCTGTAGATGTTCATTGAAATGAAAAATAAATAAATTAAAATATTTAAAAAGAAATCATCTGGCCCAGGAAAGACGGAAAGCGGGCAAAGAGAGGACTTATGTGATGATCTGAAATCAGAGATCATAAAACAGAATGAATATGCTCCTCAAACATATGCCAACTAAATCATCAGTAGAGAATATTAACCATTAGAAGAATTGTGAATAGATTTATTTTTAAACTAGTAAACCTCATAGACTTTTTTCTAGCCACCATTGTCTCCAATTTAGAGAAGGAAATTAAGATCCATTCCAGTTCAATTACTAACCTGCGCACCTCATGTACACCCATAAAGCAACTATTAATAGAGCATTGAGTAATTGCAATGATGCTGAACAGACTTCAGAAGAGCTCCCAGGTTAATATGGACTAGAAAGAAAGGGTTGATTATTTGCTCCCTAAAATCAATCAATAAAAACAGTGGTTCAATCTACAGTGGCTCATGAGGGTGGAACAGTGTTTGAATGAACTATACTTGCGTCATTGCATAGTGGTTGCCAAAAATTATGGCTTCGTCAATGGCAGATAGCAGCAGTAAGATATTAACGCCTAGAAACACTTAAAACTTTGACCAAAATCATGCAGCTAAAAATAATGAAGAAAAACTAAACAAGGCCTTAATTATTCACTTTCAGTTACATTCTACTATGGCCTAGTCCTTAGGAAGAGTGCTGTTAACTCAAAGGTGTTGTCTCTTTGGGAGTTCAAATCCACTAGCAGCTTATAAGGAGAAAAGTAGACTGCCTCCTATGCAATTCATAGCCTTGGAAACTGACTGGAAGGAAAGCTATGTGTCAGCTCTCACTTGACAGCAGTGCATTTTTTTAGGTTAAGCTTGTATTAGGTCAACAAACCTGGAATTTAGTTGTTTTTGTTATTAAATGCTGTTGAAGTGACTACCACTCATAGCAACTGTGCTGTTGTTGTTATGTGTCATTGACTCACTTGCAACTCATAGTGACCCTATGTACAACAGGCTTGAATCCTGCTCTATCTTGAGCCAACTTCACTGTGTCTGGCATACCCCAGTCACTGAGTCAATCCATCTTATCCAGAGTCTTCCTCTCCTGTGCTGTCCCTCCACTCTTCCAAGCATGATGTCGTTCTCCAAGGACTAGTTCCTCCTCGAAACATGCCCAAAATATGTCAGCCAGAGCTTGAAAATCTTTGCCTCCATGGAGCATCCTGGTTTCATCCTCTCTAGGACAAATCTGTTGCTCTCTTAGCAGACCATGGTACATATTCAATACCCTTCTCCAGCACCTCAACTCAAAGGCATCAGTTCTTATTTTATCATTGTTAGTCATTGTCCAGCTTATACACAGTAAATAATGATGAAGAATATGTCCTGGATCAGGAGCACCTTACTCTCCAGACTGACATCATTGTTCGTTAGTACTCTGGAAAGGTCCCTTACAGCAGACTTTCCCAATGCAATTTGTCTTTTGATTTTCTAGCTGCTGTTACCAAGAGGGTTGATTGTGGATCTAAGAACCTGAAGTTGTTAAAAATTTCAATCTCTGGTGTATTGGAACCCATAGTTAAATTCACCATGTAAATTCCTTTTGTTAAGGGTCTTTCTTTTGTTATCCAATTCCTCATCTTTTCCAACATTAATGTTTCACCATCTTTTTCACTAAGAAGCACACTGGTTACACTTTCTCCAACACATGTTTATTCTTTTGGCAGTTCATAGGATATTCAGCATTCTTCACTTAAACCACAACCTAAAGTCATCAATTCTCTTTTATCATCCTTATTCACTGGCCAACCTTTGGATACATAGGCAGTAATTGAAAAGAACATGTCTTACTACTGGTGTACCTTAGCCTTAAAATTATTTTTAGCCCTTGATAGCAGATTTAATCAATGCAAAATTTCTTGACTACTGGTACCAAAGGTACTGGTTGTGGAGCCAAAGAAGATGAAATCATTGACAATTTTAATCTTTTCTCCCTCTGTCATGATGTTGCCTATTGGCCCAGTATTGAGAACTTTTGTTTTCTTGATACTGAGATGTAATCTTTGTTGAAAGTTGTAGTCTTTAATCTTCTGCTACGAGTGAAATTTAGTTGTTGTTGTTGTCTGTTGCTGTTGTTAGACATTGAGTCAAGTTGATGATCGATGGTGAAGGAAATGGAAATAATCCTCTCTATTGACAGTTTCCACAATTTCAATTATTGTGACCTTAGAGAATTTCCCAAGATTCTAAGGTACTAGAGGAAGAGGGTAGGGGCAGAAACTATTAACAAACTACTAGCAGCTTCTAGGAGACTAATGGTAAGAAGCTGCTCTGCAATCCCAAAGGTATAATGTTCAAATTCACCAGCTGATCTGCAGAAGGATGGGCAATCTCCTCCCATGCAATTTACTGCCTCTGAAAACCTGTTAAAGGGTCAGCTATGGGTCTGGTCCAACTCTACAGCGCACAACAGCAGCAACAATCAACCATCAGAAACCTTCCTCATTTACCAAAAAAGTCTTCAGTTTGTCTGAAAGGTTAATGACAATCTTTTCAAATACAAATTGACTTACTATGAAGTTTGAATCCCTGGGTGATAAAAAGGGGTAATTTGTTGGACTTGCAAATGAAAAGTTTGAAAGTTTGAATCTACACAAAGATTCTTCAGAGGGAAGACCTGAAGATCTACTATGGAAAAATCTGCTACTGGAGATAATACAGAGGACAGTTCTATTCTGAAATTATGGGGTTATCAAGAAAGAGCGAGAGTTGATTCAGTGCCATCTGATTACTCTGAAGATGATTAAGTTTATTGGTCACTCACTTGTATGAGAGCTTTTAAAGCAGTAGAAAGAGATCTGGAAATTTGTATTTTAATTTATTTATTCTTTTATTTAAAGTATCTTCAGACTTTATAAAATCTGCATCTATCCCTATAGGGAAAGTATCCTTTGCCCCAGTGCAAGAGGTACAGAAGGGTTGACAGTAGCCAGTTAGAGAACTTCTATTTTTTCTTTACCAATAAATCATTCCAGAAGTTTCTAAGGAGTTTCTTAGAATAGTATTACTCCAAGATAAATATAAAATATTCACACAAAGAAAGGTTTGTTGCATCATCCACTCACCCACCACTCATTTCTTCTTTTAGACACGCTATTTGAAACCTCAGTAACATAAGCAAATTAACCAATTTATGTTACTGAGTTATTGAACCAAAAATTAAACTTTTCATTTCTGATTTCTTTATTTTAAAAAAAAATAAAGAGCAGTGGTATATTTTAAATTTGGTGATTTTTAAGTTTACTTTGTATTTAAAATAATTTGATAAATTTTGAAAGTGTATAAATATTTACAGTTACCACTATATTAAGGATACAGAATATTTTCATCATTCCGAAAAGTGGCTCATGTTCATCTGAAATTTGACATCAGGCAACATTTTATGTTCTTTAAGTTAAACTATAGTTTAACCTTAGTGAAATTAATAGACATACATTCAAAATATATACCAAATTTTGCACCTAGCTTTGTTTACTTAACTTTTAACACTTATCTATTTTGAAAACCAATTAATTGCTTGTTTATTTTAATTGCTATATTGAATTCTGTTGAATGGATGCTAACTTCTGAGTTTCAACACAATTATTTTCTTGCCCTTTTGCTACTAACAACAATATGTGTCGGTGTATATTTTAATGTTTCTTTATTAAGTAGTCTGAAGTAGATTTATGGGTTCTATGGTAAATGTAGAGGGAGGACTGGTGTCCTACTGGAAAGAAGCTATATTGTAATCCCTAAGGATTACCAGGTGCTCTGCAGGAGTTCCTCTTTGAAAAGTAAAAGAAACATTCCTTCACTGATATACAATCCCCCCTACCCTGTACCTCCCTACCCCCACCCTGAGTGTACTCCACTCTGCTAATTCATATTGTTTTAACTGATATTTAAAAAATAAATGCAGTAATGTTGGTAATTTTCTCATCTACTTTTTTACAAATTACATAGGCTGACTATAGAACAGTTCAATTTTCCAAAATCAATTAAAGGTAAAGTTGGGGTCAGGTGTTTTTTCTGGCTTGTGTTTGACGTGCAAGACTACTCTTCACCCCAGGAGCAAGGCCCTCCAGGCTTGGCCTAGGGTTTAAGGCAGGCGGGGGCTTAAAGCCCCAAAGGGAGAGAGGAGAGGAGGCAGCCATGTTGTTCCTGGATGGCTCTACCCAGGGTTTCTGTAACTTCTTGCTGCCAGAGCATGGTGGTTCGCATCTGTGCGTAAGTACTATGGCACATTTTGGGGGTCAAACGCTTTTTTGGGCCTGTGTTTGATGTGCAGAAAATTAATCTATGAGATTCAAAATACAAACTTTATCCTATTTGAACTTAAAAATATTTTAAAATAGATTTAATGAATACAGTTGATAGGTTATGCATGGCATCAAGACATCATACATGAAGAAAGTCAAACATCATTAAAAAGATAGAAAAGAAGTGAAAGATCAATATAAATATCAGAAGAGACACTGAAATGTGTTTATGAATGCAGGGAAGAAACTAAGCAAGTGGTAGAAATGATGGACCAACAGAACTTAACCCTCATGAAAAGAGCTTAATCCTCATCAAAGTATAGCTTGAAACATATACTTTCTATTTTAAATAAATGTATAATTTATAAAATAAAGTATAATTTATAATTAAAGGTGCAAACACATGAAGCCAGAAGACCAAAAGTTAAGAACTGGGAATTTCTCATAAAGATGTGAAGAAAGTGTTCAAGCTAAAGTTACAATGCTGATGGATTCTAAATGCTAAACAATGAAATAAGCATCAAAAGAAGATTGAAGAAATATAGAGAGGAAGAGTACCAAAAAGACATTGGTCGACATTCATTCATTTAAAGAAGTATAGAAACAATAATTGATGTTATTTGGAAAAATAAGGGTTACAGAAGAAAAGTTGCTATCTTTGAACTGTGGTATTGGGAAAGAGTACTGAACACCTCACGGACTGCAAAAAGATTGAAGAAGTCTTGGAGAAGGTGTAGCCAGAGTGCTCCTTAAAGGCAGGGATAGTGAAGATTCACCTCATATATTTTGGGCACATTGCTAGGAGAGGCTTTTCCTTGGAGAGGGACACCATGTTTGGAAAGGTGGAAGAACAGCGAAAGAGAGGAAGATCTTCAACTAAGTGTATTGACACAGTGACTGCAGCAATGGGCTTGAGTGTGTCAGAGATTGTAAAGGTGGCACAGGACAGGACTAGGGTTGTTTATAGGGTCCTATGAGTCATACTTGACTTGATGGCTCCTTGTTGTTGTTAAATGCCGTCGAGTCACAGGCGACTCATAGCGACCCTATGAAGGAGAGTCCTCAATGCTTGGGTATCACTCATCCTCTCTCCAGGTTCATAGGGTTTCCGGAGGCAAGCTATTATGAAAGTGGATGCCACTCCTGCTTCCAAGTAATGGCTCCTAACAACAACAATAAAGAAGAAGTCCAAGCTGTCTCAATGTATTGGAGAAAAGAAAGCTCCAGGAATTGAATGCTAACTGAGATATTTCAACAAATAAATACAGCACGGGAAATGCTCACTAGTGTATGCCAAGAAATTTGGAAGAAGGCTACCTGGCCAAATCACAAGAATAGATCATATCCATGCCCATTCCAAAGAAGGGTATTCCAATACAACTAAAATACAGAACAAAATCATTAGTATCACAATCAGGTAAAATTCTGCTGAAGATAATGGCGGGGAGGGAAACAAAACCCAATTGTAACAGTACACTAAAAGGGAAATGCCAGAAATTCAAGCCACATTCAGAAGAGGGATATTATTTGTGCTATCAGATGGAATTTGATTGAAAGCAGAGTTGGAGTTGACTTTGAGAAAGAATTCTAATTTTGCAAAGCTTATTTACTATAACAAATTATTGGAAACATTACAATGAATGGTAACTTCAGAAGACTTAATTATGTTTAACCAAAATTGGTATATGCACTAAGAGGTTAATCTTTTGAACAGAGACAAAGACTCATGTATAGTTTAAAATTAGGAAAGGTGTATATGTCAGAGTATACATGGTTTTTTTTTTCCCTTTTCTTAAAAAAAATGTGACTTTAATAAAAGTTTACAGACAGAATGTGTTTTCATTCATTCTTGTCGCACATTTTCCTCCCTCCCCGTCTCTCAGTTTGTTTTTTAATAGACT
Organism: Elephantulus edwardii; assembly: GCF_000299155.1. Taxonomy (NCBI): domain Eukaryota; kingdom Metazoa; phylum Chordata; class Mammalia; order Macroscelidea; family Macroscelididae; genus Elephantulus; species Elephantulus edwardii. Next base: position 36,236,644 of record NW_006399755.1, on the reverse strand, counting down.
TGTTCTAGACTTTAATTGTCATAAATATAAGGCCTAATTATACATTCCTTTAAGTCAGTCCTCATCTGTTCCAGTGCAGGGCTCATTATCTATTCACTCTTTTCCTTTTTTCCACTCCACTCTCCCATCTCCCATGCCAGTTGTATTTTATAATGCTGGTGTTTTGTAGTGTTTGTCCTTTTGTGACTGAGATATTTCACTCAGCATAATGCCTTCTAGGCTTACTCATGTTCTGTAGTGTTTTATAAGTTTATTTTGTATTAATGTTGTATAATATTCCATTGTGTGAATTTACCACAGTTTTTTCTATCCATTTGGTTGTTGTGAGTTGGGCTGCTTTTATAATGCAGCAACAAAAAACACAATTTTGCATACATCTATTTGAGTTACCACTGACTTGGTTTTGTTATTGTTGTTTTTAGAGTTTATTATCAGAAGTGGGATAGCTGAGTCAAATGATATTGCTATTATCAACTTTTTGAGAAAGCACCAGACCACATTCCATAGTGGTTGTATCTTTTTATATTCCCGCCAGAATTGAATTAGAATTCCAATCTCTCCACATCCTTCAGAGCACTTGTTTTCTGCTGTTAAATTTAGCTATTGTTGCTGGAGTGGGAAGATATCATATAGTTATTTTGATTTGCATTTCTCTGACAGCTGAGGACTTTGAATGCTTTTTTTGGTGTATTTGTTGGCTATCTGAATTTCTTCTTTGGTCTGCTTATATCTTGTACCCATTTTGCAATTAAGTTCTTCTTCTTGTTGAAGTGCTGGAACACTATAAATTTTATATATGAACCTCTTATCTATCATTGCCAATTTTTCCCCCTAGTCTGTGGGCTTTATTTTTACCCTGTCGAAGAATATTTTTATTTTCTAAGAAGTTTTTTTGATATTGCATAGGGATTTGATTTTAAGAAGATCTCATTAATTTATTTTTTTTTCATTATGTGTAGAAGTCTGTTCATGCTGTAGATTAGGGATGCTAGATTTGTTCCTACTTTTTCTTTGATGAATTTGTCAGTCTTTCGTTTTACTACTAAATCTCTCATCCACTTCAAGTTTGTTTTGTTTTGTTTTTTTGATAATGGTGTGAAGCATGGGTCTTAGTTAAATTTTTTGCAGATGGTTTTCTAATGTTGCCAGAACCATTTGTTAAAGATGCTGTTGTTTCCCCACTTAACTGTTTTTGTCTCCTTTCCAAAAATCAGTTGACTATAGGTAGATGAGTTGATTTCTGGGTACTATTCCATTGATCTATGTCTCTTTCACTGTACCAGTATCATGCTGCCTTCAATACCACAGCTGTGTAGTAGGACTTGCGATCAGGGAGTGTGATCTCTCCTACCTTGTTTCTCTTTTTTTATTTCAGTGGAACTTTGCTTATTTCAGGTCTCTTTCCATTCCAGACAAAATTGAAAATGGCATTTTCCCATAATGGAATTGGTATCTGCATTGGGATTGTACTGAACCTGTAGATTACTTTTGGTAGAATTGTCAGTTTCATGATAATGTGTCTTCCCATCCATAGATGATATTGCTCTAGATGTCTTTATTTCTTGCACTAATGTTTTGTAATTTTCTTTGTATAGGATATTCATGTTGCTACTTAAATTTGTTCCTATGTATTTAATCTTGTTATTAGCTATTGTAATTGGTATATTTCTTAGCTTATTTACTACTATGTTCTCTTTGCTAATGTAGAGAAATGCAACTACTTTTTTTATGTTGATCTTGTATCCTTCTATTTGCTGAATTGGTTGACTATGTCTAACAATTTTCTTGCTGAATTTTTAGGATTTTCTAAATATATTATCATATCATCTGCGTATTGAGATAGTTTTTCCTCAGTTTTGCCAATTTATATGTTTTTCATTTCCTTCTCTTTCCTTATTGCTTTCACTAAGACTTCTACTACAATATTGAATAAGACTAGACATAGTGGGCATTTTTGCATCCCTCATCTAGCATCCCTCAGTTTCAGCAAGCAGGGTTGTGTCATCTGCATAATGCAGGTTGTTGATGACTCTTCCACCAATCCTGATGCCACATTCCTCCTTGTACAGACCAGCATCTCGGATGATCTGTTCTGCATACAGTTTGAAAAGGTATGGAGACAGAATATCCCTGACAGACCCCCTTCTTGATTTTGAACCCTGTAATGTCTCCTTGCTCTGTTCTGATGATTGCCTCTTGGTCCAAGTATAGGTTTCACATTAGCACATTCAAATGTTCTGGGAATTCCCATTCTTCTCAGAGTCAGCCATAGCTTGTTGCGACCCATAGAGTCAAAATCTATCAGTTCAAGTGGTTGTTTGCCTAGTTCAGATCTTCAGCATCTTCATTAAGTTTTTCTCTCATCGTTTTATCTTTCCTTGACAGTGGTATGTTAAAGTGTCTTACTACATGGTGGAATTTTGTATTTCTTTTTTCATGTCTATTAACCTTTGCTTTGTGTATTTTGCAGTTCTATCATTCAGTGCTTAGATATGTATTATGGTAATGTCTTCTTGCTCTTTTGATTCTTTAAGCATTATGATGTCCTTCCTCATCCCTTGTTTTTTTCTCTGAAGTCTATGTTATCAGAGATTAATACAGCTACTCCTGCTTTTTCTAGTTGCTATCTGTTTCGTTTGTTGGTTACTATTGTGTCGAGCTTGACTCATAGTGACCATATGAACAAAAGGCCTGAAGCCTTTCTATAGCTATTGTTGTTTATCAAAGTTCATAGAGTTTGCAGAGGTATGAAGCCACTTTGGCTTCCAATATTTAGTCGATGATTTTTCTTTTCTCACCTTTTGATTTTAACCTAACTCTATCTTCACTTTTCAGGTATGTCTCTTATAGGTAACATATTCATGGTTTTTGGTTTTTTAATACAATCTGCTACTCCTTTTCTCTTCACTGGTGCTTTTAAACCATTCGTATTCAATGTGTTATTCAATTATTAAGAGGCAGCATATATTGCTATCATTTTGGAAGATTAGTGTGTGTGTGTGTGTGTGTATGTGTGTGTGTGTGTGTGTGTGTGTTATTGTGTTTCTGCTGACTACGTCAATCCATCCACCCTTCTGTGCTGTCTCTGTGAAAAGGAATTCCTTCAGTATTTCCTGCAATGAGGGTCTTATTTTCACAAACTCCCTTAGTTTCTGCTTTCTCATATGTCTATCTTTTTATCATACTTATTCAATCTATATGCTAAGCACATAATTCAAGAAGCTGAACTAGTTGACGAAGAACACGTTGGGATTGAAGAAAGACTCACTAACCATCTGTGATATGTATATAACACAACCTTGCTTGCAGAAAGTAAAGAGGATTTGAAGTGCTTACTGATGATTTCATCTCAACTTAAAAATTGCAGCATCATATATTGAGTTTTCTTACTAATCTATATCATCTTTGTAAAAAAAATCAAGAGACATAAAAGTTGCTATTTCTGAACTCATTCTGTTTTACTGCCTTTAGCTTCTATTTGATATTATATAGATTGAATAGCTTAAGGAAGCTTTATTGCAGAATTTTATGTTTATGTCTTCCAACTTTGTTCTTTATAAAAGCATTTTGAGAATCTAGTAAATACAATGTATGGAAAAAACAGAAAGTCATGTTTTTGCAAATAAAGTCAGTTAAGATATTAATTCTAACTGAAATCTATACAGAACTTAACAGAGAATTGGTAGTGTATTGCAATGGAAAAGTCTGGTGTTAGGGACTTCT
>NW_006399755.1:36224707-36228121 GCF_000299155.1 Elephantulus edwardii | reverse complement strand
TGTCTGCTTACAACTGTTCCTCTTCCTTCGTATTTCCATGCTTGACAGTTCTACCTAGGTTGTCCTTTCTGTTCGTCTACGTATGGAGAGAGGATAAAACCCTGACATGTGCCTTTCATAATGTTAATCCTTTGTTAGGTGTATAAACTTATGTCATCAAACATAACATGAACTATTTATATCATGTAATGTTAGAATAAACCTTTGTTTTTAAGTTTTCAGTAATACTTTAGGCAAGAACAAATAACTTCTTGATATAGGTATAAATTACACACTAGTACAATTAATGTTCCGGGATTGCCATTTTTCTCAATGTTAGCCATAATTTGTTGCGATCCACATAGACAAATGTCTTTGCATAATCATTAAAGGACAAAGAGACAATATTCTGATATTCTCTGCTTTCAGCTAGGATCCATCTGACATCAGTACTGATATCCCTGATGCCACAGCTTCTTCTAAACCCAGTTTGCCCTTCTGACAGTTCTCTGTCTATGTACTGTTGTTTGAACAATTTTCAGCAATATTTTGCTTACATGTAATAGTAATGATATTGTTTGGTAATTTCTACATTCTGTTGGATAGCTTTTCTTGGGAATGGGAAGAAACATTAATCTCTTCTAGCCATTCATCATAGCAATTGTTCTCCAAATTTCCCAGCACAAACTGATGAGCATGTCCAGGGCTGCTTCTATTTGCTTAAACATGTCAATTGATATTCCACAGATTCCTGGAGCTTTATTCTTGACAGTACATTCAATGTACCTTGAACTTGTTCCTTTATTATGATTGGCATGTGATCACATAGCACTTCCTACAATATTTCAGTGTTAGCATATTATTTTTAGTACGATGATTGTATGTGTTTGCTACATCTTCTTCTGATGCTTACTAGATCATTTAATATTTATCCATAGCATTTCTCAGCATTGTAACTCAATGATCTATTTTGTCTTTCAGTTCTTTCCATTTGAGAAATGTCAACCTAGTTCTTCACTTTTTGCTATCCAATTTCATCTCTCTATATGTTATTTTCTAATACTTTGCTGCTGCTTCTAGTACTGCCATTGGGAATCTTCTATTTGGTTTTTTTTCCCCCTTCAACATCTCTGCTCTTTGTTTTGTCTTCTCAATGCTCTAATGAAATTCTCATATTTTCTTCTGATATCTATTTGTTTTTTCTTTCTCCTGTCTTTGTTATGATTGCTTGCTATGTTTATAAATGATATTATTTTTTATATTCTTACAGAGCATTTAGCCTTTAATTTTTTAATAAAATTTATATTTTATATTGATTTAATTACTAAGTTCATACACAATTTTTTTCCCCTACACTGGATCTTTCCTATTTCCTTTATCCCTCCCTCCACCCATCAAATTGTGCTACCCTCATCTTCAACCATTACTGTTCAATACTTCAAATCTACTCTTAAAATAGTTTTAAATTCAGGAGGGATAAACTCAAGATAATATGTTGGGTTTTGTGGACTTATTTTCATTTTCTTCAGCCTCAATTAGAACTTACAAATGAGTAATTTATCATCTATTTTTCAATCAGCACCTAGCCTGGCTTTGACTTTTAATATTGAACTTCTTCATTGATTCTTTCCATAAATATAATCAACCTGATTTCTATGTAGCCCGTTAAAGTGAAGTCTAGGTGTAAAGTCATTGATTGTTTTGTGTCTTTTTTTTTAAATTTGTTTTGTTTTTGAAGTTACTTGTGGTGAATAAATCATTGAACATTAAGAATTTGACCATTCATTTCCTGGTCTCATTACTGTTATCAAGTTTTTACTACTTTCTGAGTACCATTTCTTCTTCATTGTTTCAAATTTTTTGCATCATTTATCATTAGTGTATGTTGATTACATATTTGGTTAAATTTAGACAGCAAAATTTTGCAAGAATATTCCATTTACTCCTATTTGCTTTAGCTTTTGGTTTTTTGACAACACCTGTACTAGTAAATACTTTTTAAATTGGATAATGGCGGATATCATTAGACACTGAGATTTCATCCAACTGGATTAAAAATTTTGAGAGAGTAAAATCAACATTCTCAGGATGTACATAGTAAGTCTTATGATTTATATTCTATCTGCTTGCTACTAAATATTGGGTTAAAAAATTAAAATTCTAAACAAGGGATCAATGAATTCTTAAGTCTTACAAAGTCATTTATTTGATAGGAAGAATTGATTACTTTTCTATGGTCACATTTTGTACAAATGAATATCATGCATATTTGACCTATAACTTTTACAGTGAATAGATCTAAATATATACTTCCTGTGACTTAAAAAAAAGAGTAGCAATGGTAATTCAGAGACATTATCTACCACAATTATCAGGAAAATGTGCTTTCAGAACAATGAAGAATCAATGTTGAAGGAGGGAAGGTGGTAAGATAGAAGGTGGATTTCAACAACCATATTATCTTTGACAAAAAGAAGAAAAGGGAACTTGAATCAGCACTGACTGGCTCCATCCTGGAGCTGTCATATTTTGGCAGAGTTACAAAGATATCTTTTTGCTGCAACATGAAGCAGAAAAGTTAAAGTTTTCTGTGAATCTAGGTAGAGGCAGTGATATAATGAAGCACATTGAAGCAGCAGCTTGCAGAAAAAAATATTCAACTAAAAATAAAAGCAAGGGGAAACTATCATTCTTTGTTATTAAGTAGATAATACATGCAGACAATGGCATAGCAAATTAGCGTCTCTCAAACAACAACACTTCCTTTGTGGTTTGTGGATAGATTATGTACACAATCAGATATAAGAGCTTAAAAAATACCCTTATGATGTAATTTCTTTCCAGAACACAACATTCAACCACAATTTATAATTCTCATTTTTTAACCATCCAGATGCCTTCTATAACATCAATTTTGTTTCTTGAAACGATTACAAAATTCATCTTGAATTCTCGTCTCAGTTTATCTAGAATTTTCCAGACACAGAGATATTATCAAAGTCTAGGATAGGAGACTCTTAAAGGTCCCAATAGTCTTTGTGACTCTAAGGAATTTTCTACTCAATGTGGTGATGAGAAGACACTGCTCAGTATAGTAGACCATACATAATTATTTCTGCTTCATCATTCCCAACAATGTTTGTTATACTTCAGAGTGGCCACAAATTATCAAATCCCTAATGTGAAACCCATACTTGGACCTAGAGGCAGTTGTCAGAACAGAGCAAGGAGACATTACAGGGTTCAAAATCAAGAAGGGGGTCCATCAGGGATGTATTCTGTCTCCATACCTTTTCAATCTGTATGCAGAACAGATCATCCAAGATGCTGAGCTGTACAAGGAGGAATGTGGCATCAGGATTGGTGGAAGAGTCATCAACAATCTGCCTTATGCAGATGACACAACCCTGCTTGCTGAAACTGAGGAGGACCTGA
>NW_006399755.1:36223694-36224607 GCF_000299155.1 Elephantulus edwardii | reverse complement strand
TTGTGCCAAGAAATCTGGAGAACAACCACTTGGCCAACTGACTGGAAGAGATCTATATTTGTTCCCATTCCAAAGAAGGGTGACACAACAGAGTGTGGAAACTACAGAACAATATTGATTTCACATGCAAGCAATATTCTACTGAAGATTATCCAAAAACGACTAGAACAGCACATCAGCAGAGAACTGCCAGAAGTCCAGGCTGGGTTTAGAAGGGGCTGTAGTACTAGGGATATTGTAGCTGATGTCAGATGGATTTTAGCTGAGAGCAGGGAATGCCAGAAGAATCTCTATCTGTGTTTCATTGATTATGCAAAGGTGTTTGAATGTGTGGATCATAACAAACAGTGGCTGACTCTGAGAAGAATGGGAATCCCAGAACATTTAATCGTTTTAATGCGAAACCTATACTTGGACCAAGAAGCAGTCGTCAGAACAGAGCAGGGTAACACTGCATGGTTCAAAATTGAGAAGGGTGTACACCAGGGATATGTCCTATCTCCATACTTTTTCAACCTGCATGCAGAGAAGATTATCTGAGAGGTTGGGGTCTATGAGGGGAGGTGTGGCATAAGGATTGGTGGAAGATCTATTAACAATCTGTGTTATGCAGAAGACACAGCCCTGCTTGCTGAAATTGAGGAGGACCTCATGCACTTGCTACAGAGGGTCAAGAACTGCAGCCTTCAGTATGGACTGAGGCTCAATGTCAAGAAGGCAAAGATTCTCACCACTGGACCAATTGGTAGCATCAGGAAGGATGGCGAAGAGATTGAAATTGTTCACAGCTTCCACAGTCAACACTCTTGGCACCAGCAGCCAGGAAATCAAAAAACTTATTGCGATGGGATAGTCTGCTGTTAGGGACCTCTCTAAAGTACTCAAGAGCAACGGTGTCTCTCTGGAGACTAAG
>NW_006399755.1:36221359-36222828 GCF_000299155.1 Elephantulus edwardii | reverse complement strand
ACATCATGCTTGGGATGGTGGAGGGACGGCGCAAGAGGGGAAGACCTATGAGGTGGATTGATTCAGTGGCTGGGGTAATCAGGATGGATGTGTCAGAGGCAGTGCGATTGGCACAGGATATAGGGTTTAGGTCTGTTGTACATAGGGTCACTACGCATCGCAAGCGTCGCAAGTGACTCAACAGCACATAACAACAACATATGCTGTTTTTGTTAAGTGTCATCAAGTCGGGTCATAGATGACTCATCGCAACCCTATGAACGAAAGTCCTCAACACTTTCATGACTTTCTTCTTTTCTCCAGGTTCATACGGCTTCCAGAGGCAAGCTATTATGGAAGTGGATGCCACTCCTCCTTCCAAGCTGTTTTAATCAGGGAACTCCACCAAACACTGTTCACTATGAGTAACCATTCTCGCTTTTGACACATCAGTGTCACAATGTTCAGCCTCACAGCGACCATAAGTTACCTCTGTATGGTAAGTGGACACAACAGGGCTATATGACCTAAATGAATGTTTGACCACAATGTGAATACACATATGCTACTCCACAAAAATTATATCTATCTCCATTTCTCTAGGTCATCTTGACCTCCTTTCAATAGTACTTCATATTTGTCCATTGTAAGGTCCATAAACGTGTGTCATTAAATTCACCATAAACTTATTATGTTATTTAATGCTACTCATTAACAGTAAGTCATATTTTTTCAAATTTCAAAACCATAAATATAATTTCTTTTAGGCAAGAACCAAATAATAGGTCTTCAAATATTTATGAACAAATCAGAGTTTTCACTGTGTGTGACAAAAAGAATATTCCAATAACTAAAAGCCACTTGTTCTTTCGTTGATTTCAGGTGGCATTGAGTATGAATCATAGTGACTCTATGAATGATAGATCTGAACCTGTGCCATGTTCATCACTTGTGACACACTTGAACCTACTGCTACAGTCACTATATCGATCCATCTAGTTGAGGATCTTCCTCTCTTTCACTGATCTTCCACTGTTCCAAGCATGGTATTACTCTTGAAGGAATAGCCTCTCCTAGTGACATGTCCAAAATAAGTGCGAAAAAAATCTTTGTGATCTATGCCTCTAAGGAGCACTATGATTGCACCTTCCCCCATAAATGTTTGTTCTTCTTACAGTCTATGAGAGAATCAAAACTCTTCTCCAATACCATGTATCAAAAGCGTCAATTGTTCTTCTGTCATCCGTATTCGCTGTCTAGTTCTCAGATGGATATCAAGTGATTGAAAAGACCATCATCTGAATCATATGTACCTTACTCTTCAAACTGTTATCACAGCATCTCAATAATTTGGAAAGATTTCTGACTGCAGACTTTTTCAGTGTTGTATGTCTCCTGATGACATGACTGCTATTACAAAATGTATTAATTGTGGATCCAAATAAGATGAAGTCATTGACAGTTTTCAATCTTTTCTCCATCCATCATGA
>NW_006399755.1:36220125-36221259 GCF_000299155.1 Elephantulus edwardii | reverse complement strand
AAACATGATGTCCCTCTCCAAGGACCAGTCCCTCCTTGCAACATGCCCAAAATATGTCAGACGAAGCTTCCGAATCCTTGACTCCAGGGAACATTCTGACTTCACCCTCTCCAGGACAAACCTGTTTGTTCTCCTAGCAGTCCATGGTATATACAACACTCTTCTCCAGCACCACAACTCAAAGACATCAATCCTCTTTCTATCAATCCCAGTTACCGTCCAACTCTCTGATGCATAGCACGTAATTGCAAAGACTATAGCCCGAATCAGGTGCACCTTAGTCTCCAGTCTGACATCGTTGCTCTTTAGTACTCTTGAGAGGTCCCTCATAGCCGACTTTCCCAGTGCAATTCGTCTCTTGATTTCCTGGCTGCTGTTACCAAGAGTGTTGGCCATGGAGCCAAGTAAACTAAAACTGTTAACTATCTCATTCTCTTCACCATCCATACTGATGCTGCCAGTTGGCCCAGTGGTTAGAATCTTTGTTTTCTTGATGTTGAGCTTCAGTCCATATAGGAGGCTGTAGTCCTTGAACTTCTGCAGCAAGCTCTTCAGGTCCTCCTCAGTTTCAGCAAGCAGGGTTGTGTCATCTGCATATATATGAAAAATTTATTTTAATGAAAGTTTACAGAGACTTTGAATTTCCATTCTTTCCTTGTTACACATTTTCCTTTCCACCAACCCCTCCCTATTCACTTTTCTTTTGGAAAAGTAAAAAAAAAGAATCCATTGTTTATACACCCCCCCTTCCCCATCCCAGTCTGCTCCACTATGCAGCATTCATTATGGACTCTTGTTATGACAATAAAACCTAATCATATATTCCTCCTAAACAGTTCTCTCCCTTATCTGCTCCAATGCAGTATACATTATTTTTCCCCTCTTAGTACCCACCTAACTCTGATATCAGTCTGCTTTACAACAGTGGCACTAAGCAACATTTGTCCTTTTGTGACTGGACTGAGATATTACACTCAGCATAATGTCCTCCAGGGTCACCCATTTTTTATACCATTTCATGAGTTCCTTGCTTTTCAATGCAGCATAGTATTCCATTGTGTGAATATACCACAGCTTCTCTATCCATTAGTTTGTTGATTTGCACTTGCGTTGCTTCCAACTCTTTGCTATTGT
>NW_006399755.1:36213054-36220025 GCF_000299155.1 Elephantulus edwardii | reverse complement strand
TTCTCAATGTCAGCCACAACTTGTCATGATCTATACAGTCAAATGCCTTTTCATAGTCAATAAAGCACAAATAGACATTCTTCTGGAATTCCTTACTTTCATCAAGGAACCATCTGACATCAGCAATGATGTCCTTGGTGCCATGATCTCTTTTAAATCCTGCTTGAATGTCTGGCAGTTCCCTATCTAGGTACTGCTCTAGCTGTTTTTGAATTATCTTCACCAGTATTTTGCTTGCATGGGATATTAATGATATTGTTTGATAATCACTTTTCTTGGGAGTGGAAATAAATATGGACCTCTTTCAATCCATTAGCCAGACAGCTGTCTTCCAAATTTCCTGGTATAGACTGGTGAGTGTATCCAAGGCTGCATCTATTAATTGAAACAAGTCAATTTGCATCCCATCTATTCTGGGGCCTTTTCTTTGCCAGTGCCTTCAATACAGCTTCCACTTTCTCCATTACCTTTTGCACATGCTTATATGTTACTTCCTGAAATTTTTCATTATCAGTAAGTTCTTTCTGATACAGTGATTCTGTGTACTCCTTCCTTCTTTTGATGGTTTTTGGGACATTCAATATATTACCCATTGCATCTTTCAGTATTGTGACACAAGGCTTAAATTTGGTTTTCAATTCTCTCAGCTTGAGAAATGCAAAGCGAGTTCTTCCCTTTTTATTCTTCAACTCCAGCTCCTGCAAATTCCATTATAAAACAGCCTTGTCCTCTGAAGATGCCCTCTGAAGTCATCTCTTCACCTCTTTTATTTTGGCATGTTTTTCCTTTCGTTTTGGTTTCTTGATGCTCCAATGCAAATTTTAGAGTTTCTTTTGACATTTTTCTTTCTCCTCTGTTTTTATAGTGACCTTGTGCTTTCTTCATGGATGATATTCTTGATATCATCCCACAACTCAAGTGGTCTTTGATAATTGGTGTTCAATGCCTCAGACCTATGCCTAAGATCATCTTGAAATTCAGATGAAATGATTCAAGATCATATCTTGGTTCCTGTGAATTTATTTTCCTTTTTTTGGCCTCAATTTGAACTTCCATATGAGTAATTGATGATCTGACCCATGGTTTGTCCCTATCCTAGTTTTGACTGCTGATATTGAGCTTCTCCAATAATTTCTTCCATAAATGCATTCTGATGACTATGCTTCCCATTAGGTGAGATCCAAGTGTAAAGTCATTGTTTATGTCTTTTAGAAAAGGTATTCGCAATGAATAAATAATTGTAAATAAAAAATTAAATCATTCTATTTCTAGCCTCATTTCTAACACTAAGCCTATATTTTTCAACTACTTAGTCCTTCATTGTTTCTCACTTTTGCATTCCATTCACTAATTATCATTAAGATGCTTGGTACCAGCAGTCAGGTAATAAGGAGACACATTGCACTGGGGAAAATCTCCAGTTAGGAACCTGTCCAAATTATTGAGGAATAATATGTTAGTTTGAGATTAAGGTGTGTCTAATTCAGGCCATGGTCTTTTCAATGACTTGCTATGCACTTGGGAGCTGGACAATGAATAAGAATGATAGAAACATAATTGATGCCTTTGAGCTGGGGTGTTGGATAAAAGCACTGAACAGCCCGTGGACAGCCAAGGGAACAAAAAGATATATCTTGGAGAGGGTGCAGCTGGAGTGCACTTTGGAAGCAAGAATGGTAACGTTTTGCCTCACATACTTTGGGTATGTTGCTAGGAGGGGCTATTCCTTAAAGAAGAACATGAGGTTGTGAAGTGTGGAGGGTCAGCAAAGGAGAAGACCCTCAAGCAGGTGAATTGACACAGAGACTGCCACAAAGGGCTTTTGTCAGGAAGGGGGAGGATGGCCCAGGATATAGCAGAGTTCAGTTCTTTTGTTCATAGGGTCACTATAAGCCATACTCGACAGCACCTATCAGCAACAACAATCCAAGTTAAAGACTTCAATCAATAGTATGTCAAATCATCTTTTCTTTCAGCAGGCTAGATTGTATAATCTGTATAACATAGGTTTAATAAGACTTCTTCCAATCTTGAGGCTGTATTCTTCATCATATGGTGCACTTTCTGATGTCATTTGCTCAGTAGATATATTGAAAAATATGATTAAAGGATCCAGCTCTCATACAACTCTGATCTTAAGTCAGGAATTATTCCCTTGTTCTTTCAGAAATACTATCTCTTGGACTGGGCTGTATAAAGGTTCAGAGTAAATGTTCTGGAATTCCTATTCCTTGTCATGCCATCACAACTTACTTTGATCTACATAGTCAACTGTCTCTGTATAGTCAATAAAATACAGGTAAATGACTTTCTGGTAATTTCTGGTCTTGTTCAATATCTATCTGATATCATCATTCATATCTTTAATTCCATGTTCTCTCTTGAACCCAATTTCATTATCTGTAAGTGCTCTGTCAATGTACTGCTTTAAAGCTGTTGTTGTTATGCACCCTTAAGTTGGAACTGACTCATAGACGACCCTCCAGCAGATTTTCAGAGGAAATAAATCACAAGGGAGGATAACTTGGATTTATAGGGTAAAGTGATAAACAAAAACAGTACTCTAAAGGAGATTAAAATTCACATATGATTCAGATTTCCATGATTTTAAGTATGTCAAAGGCAATATTTGAGGCAAATAGGCAGCATCAAAATCATCTAGGTTACCAAAGGCCTTGTGGCAGTATATTTCTGTGCTAGAGTTTGTTCTGATACTCAATAGCTATAGGAAATTATATGGACATCAGTTTCTCATATATATAATGTTGTTGTTGTTGTATGTGCTGTCAAGTCTCTTGCGACTCATAGTGACCCTAGGTATAACAGTTCTGGGACCTGCCCTATCCTGAGTCAATCGTACTGTCTCTGACACACCTATCCCCATTAGTTCTGTCACTGAGTCAATCCATCTCATCAAGGGTCTTCCTCTCTCGCACTATCCTTCCACCATCCCGAGCATGATGTCCCTCTCCAGTGACTGGCCCCTCCTTGCAATATGCTGAAAATATATCAGGTGGAGCTTCGGAATATTTGCCTCCAAGGAGTAGCCTGGTTTCACCCTCTCTAGGATAAACTTATCTGTTCTGCTAACAGTCCATGGAATATTCAATATGAAAAATGTACATAAAATCACCCTACAAAGTGTCTGACAAAGTAAAAACTATCACGGCAACAGAGTTATCAATGATCAACCCATGTGAATGAGGTAAACACTGTTTACTCAATTCATAGATAAAGTCAGATAACTTGTTCAAGGCAATATAGCTAGTCAAGAAAACAAGTGAGATTTAACTTCTGTTGTTGTTGTTGCTATGTTATGTGGAGTCACTTGCGACTCATAGTGACCCTTTGCATCATAGCTCTGAGCCCTGCCTTATCCTGAGCCAGTTTTACTGTCCCTAACACACCTACCCCTATTATGCCATTCACTGTGTCAGTCCATCTCTCTTGAGCTATCCCTCCCACAGCCAAGCATTATGTCCTTCTCCAAGGACTGGTCCTTCTTGGCAATAAGCCCAAAGTATGTGAGACAGATTTTCAAAATCCTTGCCTCCAAGTAGCAACTTGGCTTCATCTACTCCAGGACAGACCCGTTTGTTTTCTTGGCAGTCTGTGGTATGTTCAATACTCTTCTCCAGCTCCACATCTCAAAGGCATCATTTTCCCCTGTCATTCTTATTCAAAGACTATGGCCTGGACCAGGAACACCTTTGTCTCAAGACTGATGTTGCTACTCTTTATTATTCTGGAGAGGTCCCTGACAGCAGACTTTTACAATGTAATTCATCTCTAGATTGTCTGCTGATGCAAATAGTGTCAATTATGGGACTGAGTAAGCTGAAACTGTTATCAATTTCAATCTTTTATTAATCTATCATAGTGTTGTCTATTGGCCCGGTGATGAGAATCTTTGTTTTCTTGATGCTGAGCTTCAATCCATATTGAAGAGTGCACTTACTTACCTTTAAGTTCAGTGCCATTGCCACTCTGAGAAACAATGAATTTCCAGTCCTTTTGCTATTTCTAGTCTATTTGCTGTGGTATTTAAAAGATAGATAGGAACAACAAAAAACTAGTTAAAACAAAATAATAAAGAGGGCTGAGCAACCTCTCAGGATGAGAGAAATGTGTGAAGAGTAGCACATGGACAAAAGAGAAGAATTTATACTAAAAGAAATGTCATGGTAATGATGAGAGAATTGCAAACTCATCCAGATGCCTTATGAGGGCCAAACATAAATCCTAATATGCTCTCACTCTTTTAAGTTGTTCTAAATTGTTACGTATGTACAAGATGTAACTGTTTATGTTCAGAATCCATTCCTTCTGTTTAATAAATGCAATCTACTTCTAGGACTTGGCAGAAATATTTGACTATGTAGCAATAGAACAGGAAGGAGCCTCAGGAATTTCCTTACAATAATTCATCACTTAGCTTAGACAACGTTGTTATAGTTGAAGAAGAATCAGGATCATTCCACTTGACCTAGGATTTCAAAAAGTAGGTGAAAGATCTTTCTCTAGCATCCGAAGCAAATGTCACACAAGCCTTAATTCCAATTTAGTAAGGAATACTTTTTACATTCAATCTGGAATGCTATGGTTCTCCTTTTAGCCTTACATTTTCTAAATTGCAGTCTTGCTACCCTAGCTTCAGTCAAGTAGCCACCCACCAGAATGTGGATATCTTCCTGAAGTGTGCATTTCTTCAGACTCTAAATATTTAGGTTGAAAAAAGTGTCTTGAGTGCTTAGAATATCCCTATAGATTTCAACACTGATGCTGTTCTTTACATTTTCAGAATTACACACAGAGATAGGAAAAAGAGAAAGGAACTTATAGTTAACACAGTTAACAAGCTTAAATGAGGTGATCAGTATTTAAAGAAATGTCTATGGTTTTCCTTTTCAAAATGGTAAAGAAAAAGAAATGCCTAGCTTTACAAATGGATGAGTCATTTTGTTTGATAGTGATTTCATGATAAGGAGTTAAGATTTACAGAGCTCCAGCAACTAAACCACATTTTTCTTTCAATAATGTTACTCATGAAACAGCCTAGACTTCTGTAAACTGTCTGTAAAATAGGTGATGGAGGATCTGAGATTGGCCCTCCAATTCTAAATGTCCGTTCTTCAATACTGACTGCAAGAAAGGACAGAAACTTTGTAAAGTTAACTGGAATCTAGAGAAACACAAAAATAAATCCCAGAAAGAAATATTATAAAGAATTGAATATATCTTTCCTTTGGCCATTTTTTTTTTATTTTAATGAACATTTAGAGATTTTGGATTTCCATTCATTCATTGTTGCATTTTTCTCTCTGCCCACTCCCCTCTCCCCCAGTTCATTCTTCTCTTTGAAAAGTAAAAGAAAAATTCCTTCATTGGTATATAATCTCCCTGCCCTGAGCACACTCCACTATTTCTTTGGCCAAATTTAATCATTTTTAGTTTTGTTTAAGAAAAAATGCTTTCTAATAATTAACAATTTATAAATATTCTGTTAATAAAAACTCAACATTTCAATGAAATGAAATTCATTAAGATGTTTTAAAGAAGTTCTTTGTGTAATGCACACAGCAAATTAGGTTCCTCTTTAACAATTTCTATATAAATTTACATAAATGCAGTTAATACATTAACACATTGCTATAGATTTGGAACTGACTGTAACTGACCCTCCAATGGGTGTCTGAGGTTGTAAATAGCAAGGAAGGAGATTGCTTATCTTTCTCTTACAGAGTTGGTGATAGTTTCTAGCTTCCAGAGAGGCATAACCTTTGGGTTAGCAGAATAATTCTCTAGGGACTGTACCACTATTTCAAATTCTTATTATTTCCATTCTGTTTGTTCTGTTTACAGCTTCTCTTCCCCTTGCCTTCATTTTACTTTGGGGTAAATGTTCACTGTTTGATCTCATTTTCTTAATTGTTTAAAGGAGCACAGAACTCATAGATTTTCTTTGTAAACCAAATTACTATTTGACTGGGAAAAAAAAATTTCAAAGTTCAAAGAATAACCTCATCGAATAGTCCTGAAGATTCTTCTAGTCTCTTTCAATCCAGTAGGTCTGACCTTTTCTCGGATTTCAGGCTTGTTCTACATGTTTCTCTTATTATATCCAGGACCTTCTACTGTGTTTCAGGTCAGAATGGTCACTAGTGGCAGCTGGGCACCATCTAGATCTTCTGATCTCAGGCTAGAACAGAGTGTCTTTGTATGAACTATTAGTATGGACCGATCTTTTCTTTGAAACTTTAATTTCTGTCATTCTCATTTGTTTCATATGAACAGAAAGAAAATGTATATCTTAGGTGTCTACTTGCAAGTTTGTTTGTTTGTTTTTTACTTGCAAGTTTTTAAGACACCCGCAACTGCTTACCAAATTAAAGTATATTGTTGTTTTTGTTGTTGTTGTTGTTAGGTGCCATAGAGTTCACGACAATTCATAGTGACCCTGTGAACAACAGATATGAAACTTATGCTAACCTGAAATCTCTTCTTCCTTCAGTACTGTTGGTTCTTAATTATGTATTAATTCCTGACATGGTCTGTGTCAACCAATTCTTTTGGTACAATGAATCTGCATTTTGTTCATATTTTTTCTTTTTATAATTTCTAGTTGTATACTATTTAATATTATGCAAATATTGCAATTAGCTTATCTATGCATCTGTTGACAGGCACTTACCTTGAACCATTTAAGTATTCTAATTGCCTATATCAATATCAGCTGTGAAAACTAGGCCAGGAGCTGATTGTGGAATATGCAAGTTCAAGCTGAAGCTGAGGAAAATTTAACCGAATACACAGGAGCCAAAATATGACTTTGATTTCATCCCACCTGAATTTCAGAATCATCTCAGGAAGAGGTTTGAGGCCTTGAACACTAATGAGCGAAGACCAGATGAGTTGTGGGAGGATGTCAAATGTATCATCCAGGAAGACAGCAAAAGGTCAATACAGAGACA
>NW_006399755.1:36203280-36211289 GCF_000299155.1 Elephantulus edwardii | reverse complement strand
GGGAGGGGTGTGTCAGAGGCAGGGTGATTGACACAGGATAGAGCAGGGTTTAGGGCTGTTGTACTTAGGATCGCTATGAGTCGCAAACAACACAATGGCACATAACAACAACAACAACAATTGCCTATAAATTTACCTACTCTTTGGTTTCTGTTTTGAACCTAGTACTGAATCCATTAGTTAATTAGAGGATTAAAATAATTGATATTTGTTGACTGTTTATTATGAAAGAAACACAGGAGAGATTTCAACTAGCACACATAACCTTCTAGGAACACAAGAGAGAGAAACCTCCCCAAAGAGGCTTTAGCTTGTGAATTTAAAGGCAGAAATTTGAGGTACTTTATCAAATACTTTGATTGATTCTCAAAATATGTAATTTGTTATCTTTTAGTTACTTAAGGTAACATAATTAACCTCTATAGGTCCTACTTTGGGCATGTGTTCAAAGAATCCAGAGAAACTATAGCTTGATGAAGTCACAATAATCTTCTCTGCTAACCTCTACCTTTTTGCAATCCTAAGAGTGTTTGCCAGGAAATTAAAAGATGAATTGCATTGGGAAAATTTGCTGTCACAGACCTCTTCAGAGAACTGAAGAGCAACGATGTCAGTCTGGAGACCAAGGTGTGTCTGATACAGGCCATGGTCTTTGCAATTATTTGCTATGCATCAGAGAGGTGGATAATGATTACAGATTATAGAAGGAGAGTTGATGCCTTTGAGCTGTGGTTGGTACTGAAGAAGAGGACTGAATATACCATGGACTGCTTGGAGAACAAAAAAGTTCATCCTGGAGAGGGTGAAGCCAGGCTCCTCTTTGGAGGCAAGGATTCTGAAGTTTTGTCTGACATGCTTTGGACTTGTGCAAGGTGGGATCAGTCCTTGGAGAGGGACATCATGCTTGGGAGGGTGGAGAGACAGCGCAGGAGAGGCAGACCTTTGATGAGATTGTTTGATTCAGTCACTGGGGTAATGGGGATTGGTGTATCAGAGACAGTAAGATTGGCAAGGAATAGAGCAGGGTTTAGGGCTGTTGTAAACGGGGTCGCTATGATTTGTAGGTGACTTAACAGCACTTAACAACAATAACGAGTATTTACAGGAAACAGAATGGTCACAGCATCAGAATTCTTCTGTATCTTCGCTTTAATTTAAGACTTCTTTTCAATTCACACAGAGATTACTCATAACCAATCATTCCAATTGACTACCCTTTTCTTAAGTCTAGCAGCCGGGATCCTTAGGTGACAGATATCCCACTACAGATGAGCTACTCTCTTGCAAATCTAGGAAAAGAAATGCTGTGAACCAAGCATTTATTTTTTTTTTCCTCCTGCAGCAAGAGAAGAAATTCGTCTCTCCCCTCCCTCAGATCCCAAGGCTTCTGGTTATCCATGTTGCAGGAGGGGTATGAAGCCCTTGTATTCATTTGTAAGGTAAGGGAACAGATGGGACTGGCTTAATTTGCAAAGACAACTAGTTATCTTCGAAGTACAGATGGAGTAAGTAGCACAATTATTACCAGAGAACTGGGCTCTGAGACTGCCAGATGGTTTGGTTTGAAAAAAAAAAGTATTTAAGGCAAAGAGCCAAATCCACAGCAGAGACCAGCCTGCTCCCAAAGGGATGGAAATCCGTGCACATTTAAATCACCCTGCTAGTAGCCTGGCATTTTGCTCTTTCAGAAAAGTTGCGTATTCTCTTTGTGGCTGCAGAGGGAAGAGTGAGTTCACTAATTGTTCCAAACATCATATTAGAAGCCATTACAAAGGTGAGCGTAGAAGGGAAAGGATTTCTTGTCCTAATGTAAGTGGTGTCAGACATCTACTTTCATAGTGGTAAGGAATAAGTTTCAGGGGCAACCAAATAAAGTGGGTAAAGAGACCATACTCTATTCTGTTTATTGGGCTGGCTGGTTGGTTCTCAAGGTTGTTAGAATTAGGACTGTTCTCCTTGGCAGTCTTCCTAAGTTTTGATTGGCTGACACTCAGTACTCAGGTTTAGTACTAGTGACTGTGTCACTGGTATCTCTAAGTTTCTCAAAGCAGCAAGTGAGTTAATATGGAAAAGTAAAGAAACACATACACACAAAAACTGATAGTCCTTTTGTGGGAACCCCAGCATGTTGATTAAGCAAATAAAACCCTGTGAGTAATTTTATCATTTCTAGGGAGGAAGAGTTTCTTTACTCTGACTGTTGCAGACCCAGGGTAAAGTATTTTTATAATTATTACTAATGAGACAGATGGCCAGGAATGAGATAGAAGAGAAAGCATGAAAAAGGGGGCCAGCAGTTCTTGACTGAAGCCTTGCATTGCAGCTTCCCTGTATTTTTATTGAAAATTATCAGAATGTAAATCACAAAGAGAATTCAATGCAAATGAAGCCAAGCTCTTTCTATTGAAAAACTTCCTCCTGTCTGAGGAGGGAGGGGTATGCAAATGCAATGCAAGATTCCTGTTAAACCCTTAAGGTGCCTCAGGGCGAATTCTAGCTTGAACCATGCCCTCCCCCCCCATCTTGAGATACCATTCAGTTTATTACAAGTATTGAGTATTGGCTTCCCATACTAACACCATCTCCACTTGCTTTACACTCATTAGCAGTGAGAGACAGAAGTTATCTGAACATCAATAATGCCTTGTGAGTTAATAATTCACAGTCATATCCTTAGTATTGTAGGTGGTGTTGCTTTCTTTATCTTCTTTTTAGAGGTTATTTAATTTCTTTTAGGATCAGAAAAAATACGCCTTCCATTTCACAGAAGTCATTAATGTTTTTAGAACCCTTGTTCATCTTCCCATTAGAATGGAATCTGGAGAATTATATGGCATGGCTTGCCAGGGTTAAGACTTGATAGAGATATCCTATAATAACTTCAGAAAATGCTTTAGTTGTTTCAGAGTCATTTATTCTTTGTTTTCTAATTTCTTACAAATTTAGAGAAAGCAACTTTTTAAGTTATCAGATGAACAACTATAGCAGTCCTTCAACGTCTCCATCTCCCTATGAATTTAGCCATTCAGTCAACAAATCTTGATTGTAGAATTTATCTGTACCAGGAATACCTAACCTGACAGAGATTACAATGCACCTATTGCAATGTAAATCTTTAATTTGAATCCCATCTCTCTCCTTGCTTAACCAATAAATAAATTGTTTTTCATTTCTTAGCCTTATCATCTCTGAGGCATGAAATAATTACAATAATGATACTTCTGGGCTTACTGTTGGAAATTTTAAGACGACGATGTATCATAAAATGTCGTACATAGAACAGTTGATAATTAAAAAAAATTTTATCTACATATGTATAAAAACTTTATTCCTATTCCTGATTGCATCTCACTTCCTTAGTATTTCTGATAACAAACACCACAAAGCAGTTGCATAAAGGTTCTATCCAGTACAGACATTCTCAAAATCACTTTGGTTTAATGACCAAAACAATATCCTAGTATTTTTCACAGTTGTTGTATTAGGTTCCATTAAGTCGAGTAAGACTCATAGTAATCCAAGGAGGAACATATCAGAACCCTGTCCTAACCTGTGCCATCATCTGTGACATTGTTACTGTCATTGTTTCGATTCATCTCATTGAAGATCTTCTTTTAACTGAACTTCCTTCCACCTTTTCAAGCATAATATCCCCTCTCTAAGGAATAGCCTCTTCCAGCAACATACCCAAAGAATGTGAGGTAAAGTTTCAACATCCTTGCTTCCAGAGACCACTCTTTCTGCATGTTTTCCTAGACATTTCTTATTGTTTCTTGGCAATCCATGAAATATTCAGTACCCTTCTTCAGTACCATAGTTCAAGTCTGTTGAGGCTTCTTTGTTTCCTAATAAGTGATCAATTCTGGAGAATATACCATGTACACTTAAGAAGAAAACGAAATTAATTTTCGTTTGGTGCAGTAGCCTGAATACATCCACAAGGTCAAGTTGGTTGATTGTGTAGTTTAGGTCATCTGCATCTTTGTTGAGTTTCTTTTTTGAGTTGACCTATTTTTTGATGATAGTGGTGTGTTGAAGTCTCTACCACAATTTTGGTCCTGTGTATTTCTTTCTTCAGTTCTGTTAATCATTGTTTTATCTATTTTGAAGCCCTATCATTTGATATATAAATGTTGACCAAGGTTATGTCTTCTTGACCTATGTGCCTTTAATTAGTATGCAATGTCCTTTCTTATCTTTTATGGTGATTTTCAATCTGAAATCTATTTTCTCAGAGATTAGTATTGCCACTTTTGCTTTTTTGAAGTTGCCATTTGCTTGGTATATATTTTTCCTCCAGCCTTTGGTTTTTAGTCTGTTTTTTTTTTCCTTTTTTTTTTTTACATGTGTTTCTTATAGTCAACTTATTGATGGACTTTGGGTTTTTAGCCATTCTGCTACTTTTTTTCTCTTAATTGGAGATGTTAGTTCATTCACATTAAGTATGATTATTGTCAGGCCAAGTATTACCATTGCCATTTTGCTCTGTGTGTGGTTGGATTTTTCCCCCTATTATTTCTGGTTAGTATGGTCAGTCCACTTTCCTTTAGTGTCTATGTGGGAAGGGCTTCACTTAAAATTTCTTGTAGTTTTGGTCTTGTTTTCATAAATTCCTTAAGTTCTTTCTTTTCTGCAAAAGTTCTGATTTCTTCTTCATATTTAATTAAGAGCTTTGCTGGGTATTGGATCCTTGGCTGACAATTGTTTTCTTTTAATTTTGTATATATGCCATCACATTGACTTCTAGTTTGCATGGTTTTTGCTAAGAAATTAGAATTTAATCTAATTGTTTTCCTTTGTAGATGACTCTTTTTCTCATACTTTTTAGTATTCTATCCTTATCTTTTAACTTGGCGAATTTGACTATGATATTGTTAGAGCCATGGAGATGCTCTCCCTTCCTTTCCCCAGAACAGCCACAGTAATAATCAAAGCAGCAGCTGCAACTCTGTATCTCTGTTAGAGCTGCAAAACTATTTCATCTCCCTTTCCCAGAAATAACTATCCACAACCCCTGACTTGTTCCCTTATCTTGTACCAAGCATCTGTGAACATCCTAAGTCTAGCAGTCTCTCCTCAAGAAACTGTCTTTCATAGCCTGAACTAGGTCTGTCCTTCCTTGGCAACCTTACAGATATATCTTGAGGTTCTTCTTTTTTGGGTATAGTCTATTTAGTGTTCACTGTGCTGCTTTTTTTTTTAATTCTGATTTATACAAAGTTAGAATACATTGCTTTTCACAACAGATCACTCTCATTTCCTTCACCCCACCCAGCCACTGAATTGTGTGATCCTATAATTAGTACTCTACCCCTCCATCCTCACCCCTCTATTCCCACCCTCCTCCTTGTAGAATCTTACTCGTTCTACAATAATGGTTTTATATAGTATTTGTCCCTGTGGGACTAAGTCAGTTCACTCAACATAATACTCTCCAGTCCCTCCCAAGTTAGATAGTAATTTACAAAATCATTATCCCTGCATGCTGTGTAATATTCCATTATATGAATGTACCACAACTTCTCAATCCATTCATTTGCGGTTAGACATCTAGGATGTTTCCATATTCTCGTGATGGTGAATAATGCTGCTATGAACATTGGTATACAAGTTTCTGTTTGCATCTCAGTTCTAATTTTCTTGGGGTGTACTCCAAACAATGTAATAGCTGCGTCATATATAATTTCTATATATAGCTTTTGGAGGAAGAACCAAACTGCCTTCTAAAGTGGTTCTACTGTTGTACAACATACCAACAATGTGAAAATGTTCCTATTTCACCATATCCACTCCAACATTTATTACTTGCTCTTCTGTTAAACTTTGCCGCTGTTACTGGAGGCAGATGGTAGGTACCTCATTGTGGTTTTGATTTGCATGTCTCTTATTGTCAGTGATTTGGAGCATTTCTCAGTATGTTCTTCATATGTGTCTTGGCCATTTAAATATCATCTGTGAAAATTATTTCCATGCCTTTTGCCCATTTTGGTTTATAACTGGTTTATCACTGTGGAGGCCAGGAATATTCTGTAAAATTGTATTGTTAGACTCTTGTCTGAGATGGGATTGCCAAATGTTTGTTCCCAATCAGTAAGTTTTGTTGTTTTTTTTCTTTCCACCCTACTGGAAAAAGTTTATTATGAACACAGGAATTTAATCTGTAGAAGGTCAATTAATCAATTTTATCCTCTCCAGATTGTGTATTTCTGACTCTATTTGGCAGTCTTCTTATACCATAGACTAGGGCTTCTAAGCTTGATTTCAGATTGTCTCTTATGAATTTCATGGTTTGGGTCTTTACTCCAAAGTCTTTTATCCAACTTGAGGTGATTTTTGCATATGATGTGAGATGTGGATCGTGTTTTAGCTTTCTGCAGGTAGCAGTCAAGTTTTGCCAGCACCATTTGTTGAAGAGGCTGTCATTTCCCCATTTGATAGGTTTTATTTCTTTGTTGAATGTCAGTTGACCATAGGTAGTTGCGTCTATTTCTAGGTATTCAATTCTTCTTCACTGATCTATATGTCTGTCATTGTACCATGCTGGTTTGGTTGCTACTACTGTGTAGTAGGTTTTGAGGTCAGGGAGAGCTATATCTCCCACTTCATTTTTGTTTCTCAGAAGTGTTTTGCTTTTTTTGGATCTCTTGCTTCTCCAAATAAATGTGACAATTTTCATTCCGATCTCCTTGAGAACGGAATTTGGAATCTGAATTAGGATTGCATTGAATATATAGATTTTTTTGGTAGGTTTGTAATTTTCACTCTATTGAGTCTTCCTATCCATGAACAGGGCACATTTTTCCATTTCTTTGGGTCTTTATTGTGTCTTGCCAAAATGTTCTGAAGTTTTCTTTGTGTAGGTCTTTTGTATCTTTAATTAGGTTCCCTCCCACTTACCTCAATTTTTAGTTGGCTATTGTAAATGGTATTGCTTTCTTGGTTTCCTTCTCTGAGTTCTCTTTGTTACTGAAGAAGAATCCCACTGATTTTTGGATATTGATCTTATACCCTGCCACTCTACTAAACTGGCCTACTAGCCCTAACAGTTGTGTTGGTTTTTTTTTTGTTGTTGAATTTTTGGGGTTTTCTATGTACACTATCGTATCATCCACATATAGTGATATTTTAACCATCTCTTTGCTAGTCTGGATGCCTTGCCTTTCCTTTTATTGTCATATTTTGCAAGCAGGAGTGGCATCCACTTCCTAAAGAACGTGCCTCTGGAAACCCTATGAACTTCGATAAATGTCAATAGTTGTAGAGGAGCTTCAAGCCTTTTGTTCATAGGGTCACTATGAGTCATGCTCTACTAGAAGACAAGCAACAGCAACAATTATATTGCCCTAGAAAGCACTTCCAGTATAATATTGAATAGAAGTGGTACCAGTGGACATCCTTGCCTGGTTACTTTTCCTAAGAAAAATGTTTTTAGTCTTTCTCCTTTGAGAATGATATTGTCTCTTGGTTTTGCACACATACTTTTCACTATGTTGAAGACACTCCCTTCTGTTCCAATTTTGCTTAGTGTCTTAATCAGAAAGGGTGTTGGACTGTGTCAAATGCCTTTTCTGCATTAATTGCTAAGATTATATTGTTCTTAATATTTATTTTGTTAATATGGTGAATTACGTTGATTGTTTTTCTTTAATTGAACCATCCTTCATACCTGTTATGAATCCCACTTGGTAATGGTGAATTATCTTTCAACTTGTATTTTGTTAAGGATTTTTGCGTCTATATTCATGAGAGATAATGGTCTATAGTTTTCTTTCTTGGTAATGTCTTTGCCTGGTTTTGGTATTACTGTTAGACTTACATCATAGAATGATTCTTGGAGCATTCCTTCTTTTTGAATATTTTTTAAAAGTTTAAGCAGAATTGGTGATAGATACTTTCTGAATACTTGATAGAATTCAGTTGTGTGTGTGTATATATATATATTGTTTGTTGTTGTTGTTATGTGCCATCGAGTCATTTCCGACTCATAGCGACCCTATGCACAACAGCTC
>NW_006399755.1:36178563-36199386 GCF_000299155.1 Elephantulus edwardii | reverse complement strand
ATTTAAAATCAGCAGAAAAGAATCTTTAATTTATACTCTTTTCAAAGAACTCTAAACCTCTAAGTACAAAAATGAAAATAAATCCACTATGATTTAAGTAAATGCGTAAAGTGAAAAAATATAACACTTGAAATGGAAGATATACAGTCTAGTGATAGACTGAGGTTAGAAAGATCACACTACATAATAAGAGAAAAATGAAAGAAAGATAATAAGTGGGTATTAACTAGAGAGCACATACCTCTTCCAGAATATTTACTAGAAACCTCTGATTAAAGAGAAGAACTTCACACTTAGGTTTAAAATCAAGAGCTAAGGATAGCATATGATAGGATTGTTTAACATATGCATTATATCTATGAATTTAAAGTGAACATGGAAAAGGGGAAAGGAAAGAAGGAGAAATATTCTAGTATGCCAAGAAAGAAATGTTCTAAATAATAAACATCTGATGCTCTAAGGTACTTTCCGGCTATTGCAGTGTATTTCAGTTGTGACCTGTGGATACCATTGCATTGTTATTTATGTGTATATGTATAGAATAGTATTTGCAATTACTTGTTAAGCATCAGAGAGCTTGATAATGACTAAGGATGATAGGATAATTATTGATGCCTTTGAGTTGTGGTTCTGGAGAAGAGTCTTGAACAAACAATGGACCGCCAAGAAAACAAATACATCCATCTTGGAGAGGGTGAAATCAAGTTTCTCCTTAGATGCTAGGATTTTGAAGCTCTGTCTCATACTTTGGGCATGTGGCCAAGAGGGACCAGTCCTTGGAGAAGGACATCATGCTTGGAAGGGTAAGGGACAGTGCAGAAGAGGAAGACTCCGGATGAGATGGATTGATACAGTAATTAGAGCAAGGGGGATAGGTGTATCGGAGTCAGCAATACTGACTCAGAACAGGGCAGGCTTCAGAGGGTTGCTATGAGCTGCAGGTGACCTGAGGGCACATTGAACAACAGCAACAACAAGATGCGTAGAGTGAGAGTTTGCTAAGTTCTGGTTACTCAGACTCTTTTCTATTTCCACTACATTTGAAAGATATTTCCTCTGTGAGGCAACTCAGGCAGTCCTGAATTTACATACACTCCCGCTTCACATAGCCACACACAACATATTGTCGTAGGCACGCTAAGTGAACAGGAAGGCAATCACAAGCAGAACCATAAAGGCCAATAAACACGACCTAATCAGATTATTGATGGTGGAATTGAGGACAATCAAATGAAGCTGCCTGTTAAACACAGTCCAGGTACTTCCAAGGTGGCATGATGTCCAGTTTCTCCGTCACCAGCAATCATCAATTTTCAACACGTAGAGGGATGTGGTCCTGTGCCTTCCCTTTAACATGATTGTTTCTGAACCTGAATCAGCAAAAAAGAATTGTGATTGCTCTTTGCTGAAAATAAAACCAAACAGTAGAAAACAAAAACAAATATCCCAGACACACAGACCTGTAACCTATACATCTATAAGCTATTAGTGACTCCTCACCTAGAAAAGGTTGTATGGAGGAAGTTTATTATCCATAACCATCTAGTTCCAAAATAAGGTGATTTTCATGTTCTAGTTGTTGATTGCCCTCACATCAAGCATGACTCATAGCAACCCTAAGAACAAAAGGCCTGAAGTCTTTTTATCACTATCATCATTTATGAATGTTCATAAAGTTTCCAGAGACATGTTGTTTAGGAAGTAGACACCATTCCTGCTTCCAAATCTGTCTTAAACAGAGAGATCCACCAAACACTGTCCACTATGGGTAACCATTAAACCATCTGAAACCCCAATGGCACAAGATTCAGCATCCTGACAACGCCACGTTACCCCAGTACAGCATATTAACAGAAGAGTGCTGTACCACTTAGAAGAATATTCCTCCAAAACAATATTTAATATTATTGTCCTCATATAGAGGATGTACATATATTACATACACACACATTTATGTATACATATACATATACATATATATATTACTGAATAATGGTAAGGAATTTGCTACCAACACAAAGGTGTATGTTTTGAATCCACAAGCTGCTGCATGAGAGAAAGATGAGCAATCTTCTCCTAAGTGATTATTGTCTGTTTAAACCCTTTGGAGAGTCAGCTATGACTTGGTTCTAACACAATAGTACTCAACAACAACAATGACAACAAAAACAATGAAAATAGCTTCTAAAACTTAAGTGCTCTTTCTTCCTTGAAGTCATTTCCAACCTCAATTCAGACTTATATTAATAGCTCCTTAGGCAGAGTAGAACTAGCCTCTAAGGTTTCCAAAGCAATTAACATGTATCGAACTACATGAAGAGCAGGTAGTAGATTCAAACTATTGACTTTTCAGTGAGCATCTAAGTGCTTTAAACACTGGATATACTATCATCCAACATTTATAAATTAATTATTAATTATTAATTAACAAATTGTCTCACGCACAATGTTCCAGGTAAGTGTTCACCAACAAATAAAACACAATTTCTATTCAATGAGACCGTCTGGAGGGTCAGTTTTAAGTGAGTTCTGACTTGATGACACATAAAAATTATAACTAGGGATGATAGAAGGACAATTGATGCCTTTGAGCTGTGGTGCTGGAGAGAGTATTGAATATTCCATGGGCTGCCAGGAGAACAAACAGGTTTGTCCTAAGAAAGGGTGAAACCAGGCTGCCCCTTGGAGGCAAAAATTCTGAAGCTTCGTCTGACATACTTTGGACATGTTGCAAGGAGGACCAATCCTTGGAGAGGGACATCATACTTAGGAGGGACAGCACAAAGAGGATGACTCCTCGATGATGCGATGGATGGATTCAGTGAGTAGGGTAATGGGGATAGGTTTGTCAGAGACAGTAAGCTTGGCTAAGGATAGAGCAGGCTTCAGAGCTATTTTACATAGAGTCGCCATGAGTTGCAAGCAACTCAATGGCACATAATAACAACAATAACAATAATTTGCTTAATAAGTACGTGATTAAAGCAAAGAATGAGGTAGCTGAAATAAGATTAGGGATTTCTGTTAATTCAGCTAATTCACTGATATACTTTTACCACCCAGAATAATAATTGTCATATACTAGTTCTGAAATATGCCAGTTGGTATCCCATCAATTCCTGGGGCCTTGATCTTTGCCAATTCTTTCAGAACAGCTTGAACTTCTTCATCTCCATTACCTCTTGATCATATGTTGTTTCATTAAATTCTTCTGTGTTAGTCAATTATTTTTTGTATAAGTGACTCTGTGTATTCCTTCTATCTTCTTTTGAGCTTCCTGGGTCATTCAGCATTCTGCTCTTAGCATCCATGAATATTTCAAATAGAGGTTTAAACTTGTACTTCAGTTCTTTCACCTTAAGAAATTCTGAGTGAATTCATCCCTTTTGATTTTCAGACTCCAGCTCTTTGCACATTTTATTATAATAATTTGCTTTCTTTTCCCATTCCAGCACTTTGCACTTTTTATTATAATACTTTGCTTTCTCTTCCTGAGCTGCCCTTTGAAATCTTCTGTTCAGTTCTTTAATTTCTTGATTTCTTCATTTTGCTTTGGCTTCTTGGCACTTTAGTGCGATATTCAGAGTCTCTTCTGACATTCACCTTGATTTTTCTCCTCTTTGTAATATCTTTTTGTGTTCTTCATAGATGATATTCTTGATATCTTCCCACAGCTCAGCTGGTCTTCTTCACTCATTCACTCAAGACCTCAAAACTGTCCCTGAGGTGGTCTTTAAATTTTAGTGGAATAGACTCAAGGTCAAACTTTATCTCTTGTGGATTTTATTTGATTTTCTTTAGCTTCAGTTTGAACTTGCATAAGAATAATTGATATTCTGTTCCACAATCAGCACCTGGACTAGTTTTCACAACTGTTATTGAGCTT
Source organism: Elephantulus edwardii (assembly GCF_000299155.1). Taxonomy (NCBI): domain Eukaryota; kingdom Metazoa; phylum Chordata; class Mammalia; order Macroscelidea; family Macroscelididae; genus Elephantulus; species Elephantulus edwardii. Next base: position 36,195,500 of record NW_006399755.1, on the reverse strand, counting down.
CTCTAGTGATTTTTGCCATTAACCTTAATCCTGTGTAGACTATCAGATAAAATCCAGGTGTATAGTCACCACTTATGTTTCTTATAAAAAGTATTTTTCTTAACAAATCATTGATTGCACAGAATTCTATTATCTCCAGCCTCATTGCTTTCACTAAGTCCATGCTTTCAAACTATTGATACTTTTTCTCTATTCCCAACTTTTGCATTCCTATCACCCACTATTATAAAGTTGATAGTAGTCATCTATTTCCTATTTGGCCCTGGTTGTTGGTGCATATATTTGGATTATACTGGTATTAACAGGTCTTTCTCGTATGTGTATGTGTATTATCCTGTCACTACATTATATTTTATGATGGATTTTTAAATGGTCTTTTTAACTATGAATTTAACATCATTTTTCTTCACCCTTTCATTTACAGCATAGTAGATCATTTGATTATCTGATTGAAAATGTCCCATGCCAATCCATTTCATTTTGCTAATATCTAGTATATCAATATTTACTCATTCCATTTCTTCATTAACATTTTCCAATGTTCCTACATCCATACTTCTCACATTCCATGTTCCAATCAGCTGTGTCCATGTGCAACTGTTCCTCTTGCTTTGTGGTTCCCAGTAAGAAGGTTCTGCCTTCTTACTGGGTTCTATTGTGCTGTATTGTATAGGGTTTTCTGAGGCCTTCTAATTTAGAAGTTGACAGACAAGCATTTTATCTGAAGGAACAGATGAGAGACCTTTCCCCATCACTCAGATAATGGAGCAGGTGTTGTTCTTACCCACATGGTCTTATTCCCATTCTCACCCTTGCTCTGTTAGCAATTAGTTCAGTTCCTTTTCCTTGTCCTTCTGGGACCTCCCACTCCCAACCCCTAGCCAATCCTGATGTGTCTCAGGCCTCAATCCAACTCTGTTCAACCACTTTCTCTCCACTCGCCTGTGACGCTGGTGTTACTAAGCCACTGTACGTATGTGATACTAGGCATGGTTTTGCAATTACTGGCTATGCATGAGAGATTTGGATAATGACTAAAGATGATAGAAGAAGAATTAATGCCTTTTAGTTGTAGTGCTGGAGAAGAGTATTGAACATACCAGGGACTGTCAGGAGAACAAACAGGTCAGTCCTGGAGAGGTTGAACACAAGCTGCTGCGTGGAGGCAAGAACTCTAAAGCTCAGTTGCACATACTTTGGGCATGTGGCCAGGAGGAACCAGTCCTTGGAGAAGAATATCATGCTTGGAGGATGGAGGGACAGTGCAGGAGAGGAAGACCCAGGATGATGAGATGCATTAACTCAGTGACAGGAGAAATGTGATTAAGGCTGTTGGAGATAGTGAGATTGGCTCACGATAGGGGAGGGTTCAGAAACATTGTACAAAAAAGGTTGCAAGTGAGTCAATAGCACATAACAAAGCACATATCAAACTAGATCTGAGAATAGATGGATGAATGATGGATGGATGGATGGATGGATGAACTGATGTAATTCCTTGAGACCATCTGCTTACAGAAGTGGTCTTGCTATATTACCTGCATCTCATAGTCTCCTCATTTCATGTCACATCCTGGCAATCAGTATTTTTTTATACAGCTGTCCTGTTTGCCTTGCCTATGGGTGCTATATGACACCATGCCTATAATTTCTTTAAAACACATTATCATAACTGCAAAAATAATAGTCAGAAAAATCTGAAAGCTAAATATCCACTTGAAAGCAAAGGGTGAATGTCACAATGGTTTTTATCACCTCCTTACTATGCAGCAGGCCTGAGTCATAGCCTAAAGCACCATGGCAAGGAATTAGGATATTTAATCACTGCTCTTCGATATGCCAATGAGCTCTGTTTTTAGAGTTTTAGTACATTCATTATGTGTTATTATCTGAGGTCAAGTATTACAGAAAGAAACAATTTCCTCCCTCTATCCACAGTCCCACCATCTCACAAAATGGAAATTTGTACCTTCTTAAAAATACTGAAGAGTGTCTACTATTTTCTACAACTTCCTCATTTACATTTTCCATATACATGAGAAAACAAAGACCTAAATTTGCATAGCTCACCCCTTTTGTTGGCTCTCTTTGGATGAGTCCACTCTCAGGATGCATATATTCTGCTATCCACTGAGTAGAAAGCTTCTTTTCCACTTGGGCAACTCCCCTGGAGGAGCAGTATTGAAATTGCCCATATCCTCTAATTATGTATGTTACTTGTTATAAACTATTAAGGACTGTCAAGAAAGCATATAATCTATTGAGAACCTATTTGAATCTCAGAGTTACCATAAAATCTGTAATGTAGTAATCAGGCAATAAAGTGAATATTTATGTCTCTAAAAATTACCATAGGTTTTTTTTGTTTTGTTTTGTTTTGTTTTTTGTTTTAAACAAAGTGTTTATTTTACACTGGTTTTCCTACAAAGTTTGTGTACATTGTTTTTCACACAGGATGTTTCCCATTCTCTTTATCCATCCCTCTCTCCACCCATCAAATTGTGCAACCCTGAGATTAAACTCCCCACCTCCAGGCCCCTAACCTCCACTGATCCTTACCCTTCTCCTCCTACCCTCCCCCCTTGGACCTTCATACAAATTCTACAACAGTGGTCTTACACAGTATTTGTCCTTATGGGACTGATTTAGTGCACTCAGCAAAATGCTTTCCAGTCCCTCCCAAGTTAGGTAATAGTTTACAAAATCATTGCTTCTGAATGCTTCTGAAGCCTGCACAGTATTCCATTGTGTGAATGTGCCATAATTTCTAAGTCCATTTGATTGTGGTTGAACATTTGTGCAGTTTTCGTGTTCTTGCAACAGTGAATAACACTGCTATTAACATTGGTGTACAAGTCTCCATTTGTGCCTCCATTCTCATTTTCTCGAGGTATATTCCAAGCAGTGGAATAGCTGGGTCAAATGGAATTTTTATGTTCAGCTTTCTGATGAAATTTCAATTGACCTTCCAGAGTGGTTATACCATTTTATAATTCCACCAAAAAACTATAAGAGTTCTTACATCAGCATGTTCTCTTCAATATGTACTACTTGCTGTCCTTTTAAACTTTGTCATTGCTACTAGGGTGAGAAGGTATCTAATTGTGGTTTTGATTTGCATTTTTCTTATTGCTAATGATTTGAGCATTTCTTCACATGTCTGTCGGCCTCTGAATATGGTCTTCTGTGAGAAGTCTTTCCACATCTTTTTGCTTATTTTGTAATTGTGTTCTCAGTCTTTTTCTTGTGGAGGCCTTGTAGGATTCTGTAAACTTTTTATATGAGACCTTGTCTGAAATGGTATTGCAAACTTTTTGTTTCCAATCAGTAGATTTTCTTTCCACTCTGCTGGAAGATGTTTTTGATGAGCACAGAATTTAATCTTTTGAAGGTCCCATTCATTAGTTTTATCCTCTCCAGATTGTACATCTCTGGCTATATTTGGCAGTCTCTTTATACCATAGGCTAGGGTATCTAAGTTTGATCCCAGTTTATCTCTGATGAACTTTATGATTTGGGGCTTTACTTCCAGGTCTCTGATCCACCTTGAGTTTATTTTTGCGTATAGTGTGAGACGTGGATCCAGTTTCAGCTTTCCACAGGTTGTTGCTGTTGTTAAGTGCCGCCGAGTCGCCTGTGACTCATAGCAACCCTATATACAACAGTCCTAAACCTTGTTCTATCCTGTGCCGATCTTATTGTCTGTGACATACCTACTCCCTTTACCCCAGTCACTGAACCAATCCTTCTCTTCGAGGATCTTCCTCTCTTGGGCTGTCCCTCCACCCTCCCAAGCATGATGTCCCTCTCAAAGGTCTGGTCCTACTTTGCAACATGTCCAAAGTATGTCAGATAAAGCTTTAAAATACTTGCCTCCAAGGAGCAGCCTAGTCGATAGAGATGAAAAGGTGAGAAAAATGGGGATGCTTTCATAGTTAAAAAAGTAACTTCTAGATCCATCTTGAAATACAGTGTTGTGAATGACAGAATAATATCCATATGCATACCAGGAAGTCCAGTGAATATCACCATCATTCAAATATATGCACCAACAACCAGAGCCAAAGAGAAGAAAATAGATTTCTACCAACTTTTGCAATCAGAAATCGATTGGACATGCAATCAAGATGCATTAATAATAATGGGTGACTGGAATGCAAAAGTTGAGAACCGAGAAGAAGGATCAGTAGTTGGAAATCATGCACTCGGTGACAGAAATGAAGCTGTAGATGGAATGATAGAATTTTGCACAAAGACTTACTCATTTCAAATATGTTTTATAAGAAACAAACAATTTCTACAAGTATCAGTACAGTTTTGCCAGCATCATTTGTTGAAGAGATTGTCATTTCCGCATTTGAGAGGTTTTATTTTTTGTCGAATATCAGTTGATCATAAATGATGTTATGGTGTTGATTGCTGTCGAGTCGAGCACAACTGATAGAGACCCTATAAAAGAAGGCCTGAAGTCTTTCTATAAATATCATAATTTATCAAAGTTCATAGAGTTTCCAGAGGCATTTTGTTTAGATAGATGGATCTATTTCTGAGTTCTCAATTCTGTTCCATTGGTCTATATGACTGTCATTGTACCTGTTTCATGTTGTTTTGGTTACTACCACTGTGTAGTAAGTTTTAAAGTTAGGGAATGCTTAGGCTTCCACTTCATTTTTGTTTTTCAGAAGTGCTTTGCTTATTTGAGATCTCTTTTCTCTCCAAATATACTTGATATTTTCCCCCCTTTTCATCTTCATCAAAAGCTAATTTGCTATTTGTATTGGGATTGTGTAGAACATGTAGATTGCTTTTGGTAGGATTATTAGTTTCACAATAGGGTGATTGAAGAAGAGGAATATCCTCAATAGACCTAAATAAAAGGAAACATTTTCCCTGTTCAAAGGTGTTGTTGTTGTTAGGTGCTATCATTTTGAGTATGACTCATAGCGACCTTATGAACAAAAGATCTGTACCATATTCCATCCTGTGCCAACCTCTCATTTTCTGGACCCACTATCTCCATTCTTTTGTTCTTACTTGAACAATAAGTTCTCAGTAAGAACTTAAAGTGAGAAGTAAGGTTAATTTATTACTTCAGGATCCCAGCACTGATAGAAAGGTGACTAAAATTAACTGACCATTTGCTGTATTAGATTTCATGATGCACAGTATTGCTATAATATAATTTAATGCTTACATTGACCTTGAATGGTAAATATTATTATGTCCATTTTAAGGATGTAGAACTAGAGGCACAGAAGAATCTAGGACTCAAATTAAAGATGTCAGACTGGAGAGTCCATGCTCATTCCACCATAATGCCATAACTCCTAATTCTCTAAAGAGGTGCCAAAAATATCACTTAACTGCTTCACTTAGTCTGAACGAACTAGGTATAAAAAAAATCATGGAAGGACTGCATTAAATTTAAATTTATGGAAGGAAGCTTCTATTTCAAATTGTTATGACATCAAGCACAATTGACCATGATGAATTTGATTGAATTTGATAAAAGAAATGGTAAACCATTTTAAAAGGATAATACTGATATGTAATGAAATGTATGTATAAAAATATAAATCCTAATCATAGCACTTTGAAAGGCCTCTTGAAACTAGAAGGATATAAATTGGGGCTTTTGGTTTGGGTTTTGTTTTGGAATCCCAGGCACTAAGCTAAGCCAGAACTTGCTTGGTAGAGTGATCTCAAGGCTAACTTGAAAAAGATAAAGTCCTTTCCAAGAATATATCTACAATAATTCAGAAAGTCTAGGGTACAGCTGGCAGGAGCTCTGGCAAGCATTGTTGTTGCTGTTGTTATTTGCCATCAAGTCGCCTGCAGCTCGTAGAGACCTTATGTACAACAGGCCTAAACCCTGCTCTGTCCCTTGCCAATCTTATTATCTCTGACACACCTATCCTCATTACCCCAGTAAGGAAATCAATCCATCTCATCGAGGGCCTTTCTCCCCTGGGCTGTCCCTCCACCCTCCCAAGCACGTTGTCTCTCTCCAAGGATTGATCCAGCCTTGCAATATTTCCAAAGTATGTCAGACAAGGCTTCAGAATCCTTACCTTCAAGGAGCAGCCTGATTTCACTCTCTCCAGGACAAACTTGTTTGTTCTCCTAGCAGTCCATGGTATATACAATACTCTTCTCCAGCACCACAGCTCAAAGACATTAACTCTCCTCCTATAATCCCTAGTCATTGTCCAGCTCTCTGATGCATAGCAAGTAATTGCAAAGACCATGATCTGTATCATGTGCACCTTAGTCTTCAGACTGACATCTTTGCTCCTTTGTACCTTTCAGAGGTCTCTGACAGCAGACTTTCCCAATGCAATCAATCTTTCAATTTCCTGGCTGCTGGTACAAAGAGTGTTGATTGTAGAGCCAAGCAAATTGAAGCTGTCAATAATCTCAATTTCTTCACCATCTATCATGATGCTGCCAATCAGCCCAGTGGTGAGAATCTTTGTTTACTTGATGTTGACCTTCAATCCATATTGAAGGCTGCAGTTCTTGACCCTCCACAGCAAGTGCTCCCGGTTCTCCTCAGTTATAGCAAGCTAGGTTATGTCCTCTGTATAACACAGATTGTTGATGAGTCGATGAGTCTACCTCCAATCCTGATGCCACACTTCTCCTCATAGAGCCCAGCCTCCCAGAAAATGTTCCACATATATAGAAAGGATATGGAGATAGGACACATCCTTGATGCAAACCCTTCCCAATTTTGAACCATACAGTGTTTTCTTGCTCTGTTCTGAAGATTGCCTCCTGGTCAAAGTATAAGATTCACATAAGCACAATCAAGAGTTCTGGGGTTCTCATTCTTCTCAGAGTCAGCCACAGTTTGTTGTGATCCACACAGTCAAATGCCTTTGCATAGTCAATGAAATACAGACATTCTTCTGGTACTCCATGCTTTCAGCTAAGATCCATCCGACAGTAGCTATAATATCCCTGGTGTCACGGCCTCTTCTAAATCCATCCTGCACTTCAGGTAGGTCTCTGTTGATGTGCTATTCCAGCCATTTTGGGATAATCTTTAGCAGAATCTTGCTTGCTTGTGAAGTAGCTCACTATCATTGAGTTGATCCTGACTCATAATAACCCTCCATCAGGGTTATTTATCAATGAAATTTAACTTAATATTTGTAAATGTGTTGCCATTGCTCAAATACACCTAATTATATCACTGTTTAATGTAAATTACTTTACCAATATCATAATTAATAGAATTCAATGCATATTTTTCAATGAAAACTGGTTTAATAATACAATATTCAATAATATAATTATTAATTTATATCTGTAAAACAATAGGTTGAAGGCTTGAGTTCATCCAGAAATTCTAACAGTTTACTTCCAAAAACTCAGTCACTGAAAATTCTAGGAAGTTCATTTCTATTTTGACACACACAAGGTCAATATATGTTAGAGTTGAGATGAAAGCAACCGTTCATCTGTTTTTAAATCTATTACAAAAAGCAAGAATGAAAAAAAATGGATTGACTTTTTAAAAAATGGATTGATTTAATTAAATTTGAATTTGTGGAAAAAGATTTCTGTACCAAACGGTTATACCCTCATGCACAGTTTATCATAATGATTTTGATTGATTTTATAAAATGGGAAAAAAAGTAAATATTTGTACTAGGATAATAATGTTATATCATGAAATGCACTTATAAAATAAATCCCAATCATATTTTTTTTAAATCAAACAACCAAACTTCATAAAATGTCTTAAGAGAGCTCTAGTGCCTGAGTGGTAAGAAGCTGCACTGCCAACAGAAGAGTATGAGGTTCAAATTCACCAGATGTTCTTTAGGAGAAAGATATGCAATCCCCTTTCATGTGATTTACAGCCTCTGAAAATCAGATAAGGGTCAAATATGAGTCAGTTCTTTCCTCAAAAATCTAAACACATAAATTCCATTGTTGTTATTAGGTGACGTCAAATACAACTCATAGCAACCCTATGAACAACAGAGCTGACTCCTGTCCTGTCCTACAGCATCCTCACAGTGTCTGAGACACGCAGCCCTGTGGCTGCAGTCACAGTGTCAATACACTTGTTTCAGGGTCTTCCTCTCTTTTGCTTGTAAGCAAAGGCGGAAGGCTCTTCCACTTTTCTAAGCATGATGTCCCTCTCCAAGGAATACCATCTCCTAGCAACATGCCCAAATTACATGAAGCTTCATCATCTTTTCCTCCATCAAGCACTCTGGCTGCTTGACATCACATATAACCTAGCTATTCCATTGCTAGGAACACATCCCAAGGAAATTAGAAACTAAACTAGACTGAAGATATATACACCTATGTTCAGAGCAACATTCTTCATAAGGGGGAGCAGCTTAACTGCTCATCAACAAATTAATGGATTGAGAAATTGTGGTACAATCCGGGTGCCCCCTCCAAAAAAAAATTGTGGTACATTCACACAATGAAATACTATGCAGTAATAAGGAACTATGATTTCATAAAATGCTGTTTAACTTTGGAGAGACTTGAGAGTATTTTGCAGAGCAAAATATCTCAGTAACGTAAGGACAAATATTGCACAATGTCATCACTGTGACAAAAGCATGATAACTGAAAAAGATATGTCTAAATGGTCAAAATGCTAAGTGGATACTTCACAAAAGAAGACATTCTGACGGTGAACAAACACATTGAAGAAACGTTCAAAATCCCTATCAGAAAGATACAAATCAAAATAACTAAGCAATATCATCTCATTCCAGGAACAACAGAAAAGTTCAACAGAACAACAAACTACAAATTCTGAAAAGATTATGGAGAGATTTGAACCCTTATTCACTGCTGGTGGGAATGCAAAATGGACCTTCTATGGAAGGCAGTCTGGTGTTTTCTTCAAAATTTGGAAATAGAAATATCATTTGACCCAGCAATTCCACTACTGTAAATATTACCTAAACAAACCAGAGATGCCATTCAAATATATGTATGTACCTTCATGTTTATTGCTATGTTACTCACAATACCAAAGAGAATAGAAGCAACTCTAGTGCCAATCAACAAACAAATGGATAGGAAAATTATCCTGTACTTACACAATATGCTACACTGAACAACAATGAACTCATAAAACATTACAGCATGGCTGGCTTTTTGGATAACACTATGCTGAATAAATTATCACAGTCACAAAAGGACAAATACTGTACAATACCATTCTTACAAAGCAAGACTGACATAGGGAGTGGGGGCAAACTAGGAAAAGAGTAGGCTGATAATGAATACTACATTGGAATAGATGGTGGAACAAATTGTTTAAAAGGAATATATTAGTCCAGTTTTACCAGCACAATTTGTTGAAGAGGTTGTCATTTCCCCATTTGATAGGTTTTATTTCTTTGTTAAATATCAATTGACCATAGATAGCTGGGTCTTTTTCTAGATTCTCAGTTCTGTTCCACTGGTCTATATGCCTTTCATTGTACCAGTATCATGCTGGTTTGATTACTACTGCTGTGTAGTAGGTTTTGAGTTCAGAGAGTGCTGTGTCTTCCACTTCATTTTTGTTTCTCAGAAGTGTTTTGCTTTTGGGGGGGGGTTCCTCTCCCAATAAACTTAACAATTTCTTTTCCTATCTCCGTGAAAAATGAATTTGGTATTTGTATTGGGATTGTGTTAAATATGTAGATTGCTTTTGGTAGAATTGTCATTTTCACGATATTGAGTCTTCCTATCCATGAACACTGCACATTTTTCCATTTCTTTAGGTCTTTTATTGTGTGTTGTTCTTTTGTTTTCTTTGTATAGATATCTTGTATTTCTAGTTAGATTCACTCCCAAGTACCTCAATTTGTGATTGGCTATTGTAAGTGGTATTGCTGTCTTGGTCTTCTCTGGGTTCTCTTTGTTATTGTAGAGGAATTCCTCTGATGTTTGGATATTGATCTTATATCCTGACACTCTACTAAATTGGCCTTCTAGCTTAACAGTTTTTTTGTTGAGTCTTTGAGGTTTTCTATGAAGGAAATGGGAAGGATATTTTTTGAAAAACAATGTGTTCAAACTTTGTAAATAAATCAGAATAAAATTTTGAAAAAAAGGAATATATCATTAAGAATTGTATATATGACAATAGTCCAGAATAAGAGGTGCATTGCAAAGTGATTGGGTGAGATCAAAGGGGTGGGGGAGGGAGGAAAATATCCAACAATTAATGAATGAGATTCCAACTTTTCTGTAAACTCTCATTAAAATATCCTTTTTAAAAATGACACATACAAAAAAAACCCCAAAAACCAAGCACAAACCAACCCAAACACCAACATAATACCTGAGGGGAAGGAGAGATGAAAAAGGTGAAGGGAAAAAAAAGTCATTGGGATAACAGATTGGGGAGTGAAGGACTGCAGAATGTTCAATGAGGACTTGAAAAGATAAGGTTATAATTGGCGCAGAGCAATGACAATTAATTTAAAAATATAATGTGTATGTATATTTGTGTAAAATGCAAATCATATGTAGAAAACACAGTGTCATGAATAATCATATGCAAACTAATATGTTTAAAAATATGTATAGCCTAAGAAATCCCTTGGGACACTTCTACTCTGTCTTATAGAATTGCAATGAATCGGAATCAAGTAACAGAATTGGAGTTTATATATATTTGTTCCCTTGATTTGTTGAATAAGACTGCTCCCTGTGGTTTCTTTTTCCTTTTTTTTTTTTAATTGGTTCTTATTCTATAGCACGTAATAGCAATGCTACAGTTTACTAGATACACACACACATACACAAAATGGGACTAGATACACACACACACACACACACACACACACACACACACACACACACACAATGGGACTAGGAATTGTCCCAGAGTGAACATTGCTTACAAAAATGGATAATAAAACTTAAAGTTATAAAAAATCTCAGTAACTTAGCGTTGCTAATAGTAATTTTTTAACTTCTCTGCTTAAGCCTCAGTTAACTCAAGATAGTAAAAGCCAAGTATTTCTTGTTTATATACAAGAAATTCACAAGTGTCAACACAAAAAGTTGTGAGCTCGGAAAAACAAGAACTTGTCTTAGTGACTCAGTTTAATAACTAATTATTTCTGTTAGTCAAAGAAACAAAGCAAACTTACTAAAGATTAAAGCTTTTCTTTTTAAAGCTTGTAACCAAAAAGTGGTACTTGCTTGTGTTTTCAAAACCAGTGATTGAGATAAAGAGGTTCAAAGGTTTTTAGTCAGATTCTTAGAATTACCATTTACCAATTTCATGATTTGTGGGCAAGTAATAACTGCCTGTGACATATTGTTGTTAGGTGCCGTCAAACCGAGTAGCAACCCTACGAATAACAGATATGAAACCTGTCCTATCTTGTGTCATCTTCATTATCTCCAAAATAATTGAGCCCACTGCTGTAGTCACTGGGTCAGTCCATCTAGTTGAGGGTCTTCCTCTCTTTTGCTGACAACTCTACATGTCCAAGAATGATGTTCTTTTCCAAGGCCTCTCCTAGTAACACGCCTGAAATACGTGAGATGAAGTTCTAACATCTTTGTCTCCAAAGAGCACTCAGGCTGCACCTTCTCCAAGATACAGCTTTGGGGTGTTTTGGCAGTCTATGGGATATTCAATATTCTCGCACCACAGCTCAAATGCATCAAATCTTCTGTCATCCTTATTCATTGTCTGGCTCTCAGATGCATAAAGAGTGATTGAAAAGACCATGGCCTTAATCTAGTGCACCTTATTCTTAGAAATTACATCATTTCTCCTCAGTAATTTGGAGAGATCCCTGACATTGGACTTTCCCATTGCAATCTGTGCTGCGGATTGCTGATACCTAGAGTGTTGATTATGACTCCAAGTCAGACAAAATAATTGACAACTCAATCCTTTCTCCTCCATGATGTTGCCTATTGATTCAACGGTGGGGATATTTATGCTCTTAATTTTTGAGATACAATCCATAGTGAAGGCCATATCCTTTGATTGTCTGCAGCAAGAACTTCAAGTCCTCCTCATTTTCAAAAAGCATGGTCGTGTCATCTGGATAGTACAGTTGTAGACGGGTCTTCCTCTAATCCTGATGCCACATTCTTCTTCTTAGAGTCCAGCTACACAAATGATTTGTTCAATGTACAGATTAGATATAGTCTGTGACAGTTTCTTGTAAAGTGAATATGAATTTGCGTAAGAAATAATGTAATAAAATACATAAAGTGTATAGTTCAGAGTTTGGCACATTATAATCACTAAATATCACTTGCTTTCATTCTGCCTAAATTTTGGGGAGAAAAAACTCCTAAAAGCCTGGCAAAACCCAGTTAGAAAATAAGACTAGCTAAGATCTATTAAAGTCATTAGATGTTGGTTGTTATGCTTAGGACTTCAACGAACTATAGAAATGATCCCTGAAAGTTTAGTCTTTGTCTTCGCTTAGCACTTTAAAAGGATTATCTCAGTTAATCTTCAAAATAACCTCAAGGGGACACTTATAGATTGAATTTTACAAATGTGTTTTAGAGAAATTTGCAAACTTGACCACAGGCATAAAGCCAGTAAATTGTAGATCCAGTCTTCAAATGTGCATCTCCTTGTCTCTCGAATACATTTTCCTGCCACTATGATGCATTATCTTTTTTCCACTTCAATAATGGAAGGATGTAGGTTAATAGAGGGCAAGGATCTTTGGTGGCATAGTCCAGTATTGCACTGTTAACCAAAAGGCCTAGTTATCTCCAGAAGTTCATATCCAAGATGAGCAGTATCTTCCAATGAAGATTGATACCTCAGAACTGGGTGGAGGGTCACTGAGTAAGAATCAACACCATGGCAGTGAGTGAGGTCAACAGAGAAGAAAGATGGAAACCATCAAGTGTTCATCAGTAATACTAATGCATTAAAAATGCTGTGTTAGCATTAATTTGTTATGTGTTATATTTTTATATTCCATTGAAGTTAAATGTCAAAACAAAAAGATGAATGACTAAGGATTTAATTTCTTCCTTTGAGACAGTCACATCTAAGGAATTTGAGCAACAGTTGCCAACTAGATGGCATAAAATTTTGTAGGAAACTTCACAAGCTTTATGATATTTGACACACAAACAGTACTTTTCACCTAGAGACAAAGAAGTACTTTTTTGACCAAATCACAACTGAAATTTTAATTTCCAGCCCCAAGAGAGGGCAGCTGTGCAGTTTCCTATCCAATCCAGTGAACTGTGTTGATGTAACCAGAAAATTTGCAAACCAGTCACTAGGCCTGCCCTAACTAAGCACGAAATCAGAATAAACTGCATCCAGGATGAAAATATCTTGTTTCTTCCCATCTTTATTGGCATTGTTTTTTCTAGGTTCTAACTTGGCACTTGGCATGAGAGTTAAATTTCACATGCATATTTTAGTTAATATGTCAGGTAATTATTACCAGTGGCTATTAAGATCCACCTCTCTTACCTCTGGAGTCAAAAAGACTACTTCTGAAGTCAGGTGGGAAATATCACTTCTGTAATCCCTTAAAGACAGGGAAATGGAGCGAAAAGTCATGCTTGTCTTTCACTGCCAGTCTGAGCACTCAAAAGCTCATTAAAATTCCCTAAGCTCTCTCCTGTCTTACTGGAGTAACTTAGGCTGCTTGTTCCTGTTACCGCAGTGACAAATTGCTAGAATTTCAGGGTCACTGATGGAACAATAAATAAACCTTTGTTCTGTTTCGTGTCTAGCATTTGGACATTATTTATTCCCTCAATATAACCCTGAACAATGACAAGGAAGACTGAAGAGAATTGATGCTTTTTAATTGTGGTGTTGGTGAACAGTATTGAATATTGGGTTTCTGGACAGATCTATCATGGAGAAAGTGCAACCAGGTTGCCCCTTGGAAGTAGAAATGACAAAATTTCACCTCACATACTTTGGCATGTTGTTAATAGGGACCAGTTTTTGGAAAAAGATATCATGCTTCTTGAAAGAGTAGATGGTCAGCCAAAGGGAGGAAGACCCTCAATGAAATTGATTGACACAATGACTACAACAATGAGCTTGACCATGGAAGAGATTGTGAGGATGGTACACGATAGGACAAGGCTTCAGTCTGTTATGCATTTTGTGTGGTGAGTCTGTAGTCTGTTCAATGGCACTTAACAACAGCATAATCTGACCAAACCTCACCAATAAAAGAGAAATTCTTTAAGACATACAATACTGACAATAATAAATAAATATAACACAAATTGGTATGAAAATAAATGTACTTCCTGGTGAAGATCAGAGGAAAGGAAATCATACTGAGACAATTCAGGGTCTGATTGAAGCACTGAAAAAATCAAATCATACCAGATAACTTTCCATTTCAATAGAATACAATTTACCGAGCAATAAATTTATTCATACAGTAAATAAATATGCATTCTGTTCCCATTAGGTGACAATGATAAATCTAGCACTCAGTATATAATAGGGAAGAACTTAAAAGTCTAGATTAGTATGCAGGTGATAAACAAGAAATCATATTTTACAGTAATAATCACAATATTAGGGAGAGTACGATGAATACATGGTAAGTATGTTGACACCATCCGAGACGGGGGGCTGAGGGAAACTTGAATTTACCAGATGAGTAGGAGCGAGGCAATTGTGGTAGGCTTAGGAGTCATATAAATGATGATATAATGATTCCTATTTTCAATTTAGTAATATCAAGAGCTAACAGCCAATAAGTCCGTTACACATAGTATTTATCAGTTGCTATATTCTGTACTTGTATAAGTCAGTTTAAAATTCCAGTAACCCCTGATGCTGGTATTATTACTATCATTCCATTTTAAAGAATCATAGATATTTACCAGAACATTAAAGAGAGATGGAGATTACAAACAAAAGAAACAATAAGCAAGGATTTAAAAAGTGTGAAGTAGTAGTTCAGAATGACCAAAACAAAATCTAAATGTGATGATAGGATCAGTATCAGAAGCAAGCAGGAGATCAATGGACCAGCTTCAAGAAAGGCGTTCTGCACTTACTATCCCTCTTCCTGAAAAGAGCTCTTCACAAGGATTCACATGGCTCACACCCAACTTACTTCAAGCCTTTGCTCAAAGGCCTGCATTGGGAAGCCTCTTCGATCACCCTAGTTTATACTGAAGATCACCTTTACAATCTATCTCTTCTTCTGATTTATTTTATTTACACAACTTTATTACTGATTGACAAACTATGTTGTGGTATTGCTATGTGTCATATGTCACTTGTGATTAATAGCGACCGTCAGTATAACAGCTCAGAACCCTGCTCTATCCTGTGCCAACCTTATTGTCTCTGACATACCAACCCCCATTTTCCTACTCACTGAGCCAATTCATTTCATCCAGGATCTTCCTCTCTTGCACTGTCCCTCCACCCTCCCAAGCATAATGTCCCTCTCCAAGGACTGGTCACCTCTTGAAACGTGCCCAAAATATGTCAGACAAAACCTCAGTGTCATTTTCTCCAAGGAGCAGCCTGGCTTCACCTTCTCCAGGACAAACTTTTTTCTTCTAGCAGTCCATGGTATACTCAATACTATTTTCTAGCACCACAGCTCAGAGGTATCAATTATCCTTTGATCATCCCTAATAATTTTCCAGCATGTAGATGCATAGCATGTAATTGCAAAGACCATGCCCTAGATCAGGCACACCTTAGTCTCCAGATTGACATCATTGCTCTTCAGTAGTCTGGAGAGGTCCCTGATAGTAGACTGTATAATGCAATATGTCTTTTGATTTCCTGGTTGCTGGTACCAAGTGTGTTGATTGTGGAGCCAAGCAAACTGAAGCTGTTGGCAATCTCAATCTCTTCACCATCTGTCATGATGCTACCAATCGGCCCAATGATGAGAATCTTTGTTTTCTTGATGTTGAGCTTCATTCCATATTTAAGGCTGCAGTTCTTGACCTTCTGCAGTAAGTGCTTCAGGTCCTCCTAAATTTCAGCACCAGGGTTATGTTATCTACATAACGTAGATTGTTGATGAGTCTTCCTCCAATCCTGATGCCACATTACACCTCAAAAAGCCCAGCCTCCAGAATGATCTGTGACAAACTAAATGGATTTTTTATTTTGGTATCTGTCTTTTTTAAAATATAAATTTCTTATTTTTTACTGATTTACTTACAAAGTTTGTATACATTGTTTATCACAATGGATCTTTCCTATTTCCTTAACCCACCCCTCCCTCCACGATCCAACTGTGCAACCATATGTTTACTCCTTCCATCCTCACTCCTCTGCTCTCCCCTTTGCCCCCTTACGTTCTCACACATGTTTTGCTGGTTACCTATTTCTAAAATAATGATCTTATATGGTATTTATCTTTATGGGACACAGTTCACTTAGCATAATGCTCTCCAGTCCCTTCCAAATTAGGTAGTGATTTACAAATCATTGCTCCTGCATGCTGAGTAGTATTCCATCATGTGAATGTACCATAATTTCTCAATCCATTCGATTGTGGTTGGACATCCAGGCTGTTGCTATGTTCTTGCAATGGTGACTAATGCTGCTATAACCATTGGTGTACAAGTCTCCGTTTGTGCCCCTGTTCTAATTTTATCAGGGTATATTCCAATCAGTGAAATAGCTGGATCATATGGAATTTCTCTGTTCAGTTTTTTTAGGAAATGCCAAACTGCCTTCCAGAGTGGTTGTACTGTGGATTCCCATAGGGTAGCAATTTCTCTCCAGTACAATATACCTGTTGTTGTTTGTTGTTTTGTGCCGTCGAGTCGCTTGCAACTCATAGCGACCTTATGTATAACAGCCCTAAACTCTGCTCTGTCCTGTGCCAATCGCACTGTCTCTGACAATCCCATCCCGATTATCCCAGTCACTGAATAAATACACCTCATAGAGGGCCTTCCCCTCCTGTGCCATCCCTCCACCCTCCCAAGCATGA
>NW_006399755.1:36164325-36178463 GCF_000299155.1 Elephantulus edwardii | reverse complement strand
GACAAAATTTCACCTCACATACTTTGGCATGTTGTTAATAGGGACCAGTTTTTGGAAAAAGATATCATGCTTCTTGAAAGAGTAGATGGTCAGCCGAAGGGAGGAAGACCCTCTACTAAGCAAAGAAATACAGAATATAACAGCAAATGGCAGTGTACACTAATAAAAAATCAAAGCAGGGAAGGAAATTGCAAGACCAAAGAGAAGGTAAGCATGCTATTTTAGATTGCATCATTATTTCAGATTTAGGGTAGGTCTTTCAGAGTATCTGGCAGATGAACAAAAACCTGGTTAAAGAGGAAAAAGTAATTCATGCTTGGCATATGGGCATGAAATACTTAGAATCTGAAATCACTGACCACCTCAAGTATAAGCATAAATGAGATGTCTTGGAATATGGCCGTCAAAAGAGAATATAAGAGGAGCAAGGTCAGAATTCTGGAAAACCAGATGTTGAAGCAGGATGAGCAAAGAGGACTGAGACGAGAGAGAGAGAGAGAGAGAGAGAGAAATTAAAAAATAAATAGGGTTGTGACAGTAATTCAAAAGAAGAATTCTCCTCCAAAACTCTACCTTGTCAAACCTTAAGATGAGTTCACTGAATTTGACAACGGAACAGAAAACATTGTTTTTTTAAATTAGAGGAGTTAGAGATCGTGTTAGGGACCATCAGCACAAACCTAATGAGAGTAGAATGAATAATGCAATAGATGTGAAAAATAAAGTAAAACATGTATTTAAACTGCTCAAAAAGAAAAGAGATTCTGCAGTCATAGAGTGTTACATATTGTGCTGCTAATAAGTAGATCAGAAGTTTGAATCCACTAGTGGCTCCATTGGAGAAAGATAGGTAATCTCCTCTTACAAGGATTTCCTGTCTGAAAAACACAATGCAGGTCACTAAGAATTTAAAGCCACTTGACAATAAGTAACTCAAGGAAAAGTAACAATCAGATAGTAATTCTCCAGAGACCAAAATTATGATATGAATATTTTTTACATTATTTTCATACTAGTTTATTTACAAAATTCAAATACACAGTTTTTCACACCAAAGCCTTCCCATTTCCCTCAGCTCCCCTATCAAATAGTGTGACTCACTTATCCCCCGCCCTGCACTTCGTCACCCCTCTGCTTCCACCCTCCTCTCCCCTCCTTGGATCCTCATACTCAATCTACAATAATGGTTTTTTATAATATTTTCCATTATAGGACTGAGTTATTGTACTCAGCATAATGCTTTCCAGTCCCTCCTAAGTTAGGTAATTAAAAAAATCATTGCTCCTACGGCTGCAGGAGTATTCCACCATGTGAATGGACCTTAAGTTCTCAATCCATTTGATTGTGTTTGGGCATCTGAGATGCTTTCATGTTCTTGCAATACTGAACAATGCTGCTATGAATATTGGCATACAAGTTTCTGTTTTTGCCTCAGTTCTCATTTTCTTGGGATATATTCCAAGCAGTAGAATAGCTGGATCATATGGATTTTCTAAGTTCATCATTTTGAGGAAGTGCCAAACTGCCTTCCAGAGAGGCTGTACTAGTTTACAATCCCACCAACAATGTATAAGAGTTCTGATCTCACCACATCCTCTCTAACATATATTACTTGTTATCCTGTTAAATTTTGACACTGCTACTGGAGTGAGATGGTATCTCATTGTGGTCTTGATTTGCATATCTTTTATTGCCAGTGATTTGGAGTATTTTTTCTTGTGTCTGTTGACCATCTGAATATATTCCTCTGTGAAAATTCTTTCCATGCCTTTTGCCCATTTTGCAATTGGGTTATCAGTTCTTTTTCTTGTGAAGGCCCAGGAGTATTCTATAAACTTTTGTTACAAGATTCTTGTCTGAGATGGTATTGCCAAACATTTGCTCCCAGTCAATAGGTTTTCTTTTCTTTCACCTTGTTTGAAAAAGTTTTTAATGTGCACAGGGATTTAATTTTTAAAAGATCCCATTCAAAAGTTTTATCCTTCTTAGATTGTGAATTTCTGGTTGTATTTGGCAGTCTCTTTATACCAATAACTAGGCCTCCTAAGCTTGATCCCAGTTTGTCTCTTATGAACTTTATGGCTTTGGGCTTTACTCCCAGGTCTCTGATCCACCTTGAGTTGATTTTTTTGTCCATGGTATGAGGTGTGCATCTTGTTTCAGCTTTTTGTAGGTGGCAGTCCAGTTTTGTCAGCACCATTTGTTGAAGAGGTTTTCATGTCCCCATTTGATAGGTTTGACTTCCTTGTCAAATATCAGTTGACCATAGATAGCTGGGTCTATATCTGGGTTCTCAATTTTGTTCCATTGGTCTATGTGCCTGTCACTGTACTAGTATCATGTCGTTTTGGTTACTGCTTTTATGTAGTAGATTTTGAAGTTAGGGAGTGCTTGCTATGCTCCCAGTTAATTTTTATTTCTCAAAAGTGTTTTTCTTATTCAGAGTCTCTTGCCTCTCCAGATAAACTTGACAATTTCCCTTTTAACCTCCTTGAAAATTTAATTTGGAATTTCGATTGGGATTGCATTGAATATATAAATTACAGGATTGTAATTTTCACAATATTGAGTCTTCCTATCCATGAACAGGGTATCCATTTCTTTAAGTCTTTTATTGTGTCTTACAGAAATGTTCTGTAGTTTTCTTTGAATAGGTCTTTTGTATCTCTAGTTAGGTTCATTTCCAAGTATGTCAATTTGTGGTTGGCAATTATAAATGGTACTGCTTTCTGGATTTCCTTCTCTGAGTTCTCCTTGTTACTGTAAAGGAATCCCACTGATTTTTAAATATTGATCTAATATTCTGCCACTCTACTAGCTCTACTAGCCCTATAACAGATTTGTTTTGAGTCCTCGGGGTTTTCTATGTATTCTATATGATATGATTTAAGATGAGAAATATCAGAGCATTTATATAAGAAAGGAAGGAGACAATTGAGAGCAAATTTGAAAATACAAGAAAGAAAAAGCTAGCATAAGGTCCAGAAGATGCTAAAAGCTGGAAGGAAAGCTCAAGAGCTCAGTTTTTATCTGAAAGAGGTAGTTCTTCATGCCACAAAACTTCCTGGTTAGGTGCTTATGTTTGACATCAGGTAGTCCTGAATTTTAGCCCTGCCTCTTCCCTGATAGCTATTTAACTATTTACTACTGTTTCCTTATATGTAAGATATGGATTGTGACAATGTCTACCTCACTTAGATGAGTAATCAGAAAGTTTCTGGCATCTTTTCCAGAATAAAGTTCAATAAATCTTTAGATTATTATTTCACTGAATGATGACTAAGTGGGTAGGATGGGCCAGTGGAGGTAGCACAGACTTCGAGAGCTCAAATATCCTTGGTGAAACTTGCAGCAGCAGCATCTGCTCAGGTAGTACCATGCATCCCTGAACAGGGAACATGAGGACAGAAGCAAAGTGTTGAAATAGCATTTGTATGAAATGAGAAAGTAATCCCACCAAATAGTGCTGGAAAAACCAGTAGATGTTGAGAGTTTGCTCCTGCACAGTTAAAGATTACTTTGAGATATCTTACTCCAAAACCTTCCTTTTCTTCATAAAAGAGAAGAATCAAAATAGGCCTTGAGAGGCCGAATGGGTCTGATTCTCAGCGCAGACAACATGAGCCAAGACGTATCAGTTCTTAAAATTGCTGTCACCTCATAGCTTAGATATATAAGGAACATATGAGGTGTAAGACCATAAATGGAACTTAACCTCCATAGTGAGCATTTACAATTAATGCCTTCCTACCTCTGTTTCTTTGTTCAAGATCACACATAAAGTCCACAGCAGAAGCTTAATATCATGTTTCTATGACTTAGTACTTTCCACTACAATTTTATAACTTAATAATTTCTACCTCTGTTTTACATACCATATAACATTGTCCTTCTCTTCCACAATTCTGTTGCTCTTGAATCAATTTCGACTTGTGCTTGCCCAATGGACAGGATAGAACTGCCTCCTAAGGTATCCAAAGAGATAGCTAGATGTTAGATAGCTGGGGGTGGCGTGGGGAGGGGAGAGAAGAGAAGAGGAGGGGAGGGGAGGAGGAGAGAGAGATAGGGAGAGAGAGATGGATGAGAGAGATAGAATCTTTATGGAAGCAGACAGCTTAATCTTCCTCAGATATATTTCTTCTTATGGACCAGCTTGTGAGTATGAACAGTTTGGTTAATAGCTAAGCATTTAATTACCAGGTATTTCCTATCAGGCTCAGCATTGTAGGTCAGTGGTAAAAGATAAGAAATTAGCAGACCAGGGAGCTCTGGTGGCCTAGTGGCAAGAATCCCAGAAGAGCCTGGTTCGAATCCACCAGATGCTCTGCTGGAGAAGGAGGGACAATCTCCTCCTGTACCAGTCAGATCTGATTTGACGGTACAATGCACAAAAAAGAATAAAACAAAAAAAATTTAAAAAAAAGAAATTAGCTGACCAATACCGTTATATTCAATAGCAACTAGACTGAGCAAGATGAGAACAATGAACACTTTGAAAAGGAGATACTGCCTACCAGGGATAAATCTAAATCTTTTTACAAGCTTTATCTCATTATAGCCCCTAAGAAGTTCTCCAAGAGGGTAGTATTATTATGTCAGTTTTTGAGTTTAGAAGGTTATAGCAATCACCAAAAGAAAACTAGAAGCTAAACTTCACTTCTAATTTCCAGAAAGGGCACAAGGACCAGGATAGTTAAGCACTGGGTGAGTTGAGCAATGTCCACTTCTGAGTCTTACAATTGTTGGATTTCAAGATAGACTTTGAAGTACAATAAAAATCAGTAAAATATAACAATCAAAGCTACTCAATGAGCTTTCATTCCATCCTACATCAGCATAATACAAACAGGGCACAATCAACAATACTCAAATGTAGGAACAGTAGCAAGATTCGGAAATTTCTCCAAAACTCTACCCTGACATGCACACAGCCTATTTAATAAGTGACCTACTCTCAGACCTACCAGAAAATCTAAAAACACATGAATTTATTTACTGGTAAAGCATGTGGGTGTTCAAACTTTCTGACATTCAGGCAGTTAACCTTCCTGTTAAAAACCCTCAGCACTACAACAGCCTGAGGCACAGTCGAAGAAAATGTCAATGATATCCAGAATGCTCAAGTAAAAAAAAAAATGGGCTTCTCTCCAAGGCCCTAGGAAAGAGCAAGCTGAGCTTAGTACAAACACAGCAGGGATCTTGCAGTATTTGCTATATCCATTGCTAGGACATTCATATTCTCATGTGTGAGGGAGGGAGCTATTCAAAGAGCTTTCTGCCCTCCCAAATATTAACAGGGAGCTGAAAAATAAAGCAAAGTAGAGGAACTATAGAGATGGATTTTTACATTCAATTAAAATAGCTCATATAAAGATGTCTGATTCTCTTTCAATAATGGCACGTGAATAAGATAAATAAGGTGAAAACTTCTTTAAATAATCAGCCAGTGATGCAGATAAAATTAGCTTCTGGGTAAGAGAATAAACAGATACGTTTTGGAGAAGGTGCAGCCAGAGTGCTCCTTGGAGGCAAAAATGATGAAGCTTCCTCTTACATACTTTGGGCTTGTTGCTAGGAGAGGTTTTCCCTTAGAGAAGGACATCATGCTTGTGAAAGTGGAGGGACTGTGAAGGAGAGGAAGACTCTCAAGCAAGTGGGTTGATAGAGTCACTGAAACAATAGATTTGAGCGTGTCACAGATTGTGAGTATGGCACAGGACAGGACCAGATAGACATCTGTTTTTCACACGCTATAAGTTGTACTCGACTCGATGGCACCAAGTAACAACGGATAAGAGAAAGCTAACTAAAAAGTCACACAAAAGAATAAATACAATTTTACTAGAATCTGTATATTTATTTTGAGGATTGAACAGGAATAGAAAGTGTTTCATTTTGTTATGAATAAATTTGCTATGACTTTTAATCCACCCAACCGATAAGGGCAACAACATATATAAGAACGCTTTAAAATCTGCCTACACAAGAGTCAGCTGGTTGATACTCTTTGATGCAAGGTTCTATCTAAAATCTCTTATGAACTGAAAAACTGATAATCCTAATTGTCTGTTTAACCAAGAGCATGTTTAGAAATCAGGTTCTAGGAATCTTACTTTTAAAAGCCCAATCTCTCTGAATTTTTCTTTCTTTCCCAAATATGATAACCTTGAAAATACTGTGGAGAAGTTCTGATCTCTGCACATAAGTCTGCCATGAGTTAGAATCAATTTGATGACCACAAACAACAAAGCAGTTATCTATCTGAAGTTGCAATTCATTAAAATTTCATTGCTTAAGAAACTCGATAAGCAGATTGACCACAAATAATGTATTTTCAACTATATATCAATAAAGCATTCCATTTAGTGTGTTTATTGCTCATGTGAGAATAGAAACATATCCAATATGAGAGTGTCAGAAAATGTGTTTAAAATAAAACATGAAAATGTTAAGGTAGATAAAATACATGTCAACTGTGATTTAAATTTGATGACAGAAGCTTCTGAACAGTCCCATGATGTGATAGGAGGCAGTTCCCTTTGCCTATATTAGTGCTGACTCAGTTCAAAATATAGTGTGAGTTAAATATAATAATGCTATTTAATAATTATAGCTTCTGTCTTCAAAATCAGTAAATAAGATAACAAGACAAAAGCCTATTCAGATCTCTAAGGTAATTTTACAATTTCTAAAGTCTCAGCTATTTTAGACCATTATAGGCAGCTGATGTAACAGTGCAAAGCATATTTCAGTTCTTTCTACAGAAACACCTTCCTTTTTGGAGGATAAGCCGCCAAGAACAATTCCAGGGGCTTTTAATAGAAACTCTTCTGCTATCAACCTCTCTCTGGGTCATTTTGGTCCTTAAAGCAGCTGAGGCAAAGCTGCTGCCAGTCCACATAACACAATCAATAACATTAACAGCACAACATTTTAAGGCTAATATTAAAAACCTAAAACAGTTTTGCCCTTTCATTAAAAATTGTTAACCTCATCAACACTTACTTAAATACAGTTAAGGAAATAGAAGAAACTATATTCTTTTCTGTTGCTTCTTTGCCATCTTGACTCATGAGCCAATTATCTGAGTCAGAAGTTTGGATCTGATATTTAATAGCTAGCTGAATATGGACAAGTTCCCTAACATCTCTTTGTTTCATTTTCTTCAACTTTAAATGGTGATTACAGTGTGACATTT
Organism: Elephantulus edwardii; assembly: GCF_000299155.1. NCBI lineage: Eukaryota > Metazoa > Chordata > Mammalia > Macroscelidea > Macroscelididae > Elephantulus > Elephantulus edwardii. Next base: position 36,171,265 of record NW_006399755.1, on the reverse strand, counting down.
TTATGAATATAAATAGTTTCATGCTTACAAACATGCAAAAAAAGTGCACGAAGCATAAAAATATTTAGTAAATAAGTTTCCATAATGTCAACATTAATTTATGGCATTCCTTCACGTGTCATCTTACAGCTACACTCCACAGGGATTTCAATAGCACATTTTCCAGTAGGTCAACAGGCCTCGAGGTGAATTGAAACTGTCAAATGTTTTGTGAAGCGTATGCAATATTTTATTCCATCCAGGGACTCCTATGTGATGTTGTTCTTTGGTGTCATCAAGTCAGTTCCAGCTGATGGAGCCCTATCTACAACAAAACAGAGCACTGTCAGGTCCTGGGTCAGTCTCACCTTTTTTTTTTTTTTATTTGAGCCTATTGTTACAGTTACTACTCAATTTATTTCATTGCAAATCTTCCTACGTTTTGCTAACCGTCTGTTTTGCCAAGCAAGATCTCTTTGCCTAATAACTGGTGCCGCTTGATTACACATCCAAAGTACGCGAGACCAAGTCCCATCATTCTAGTTTTTTAGGAGCATTTCAATTATTAATGAATTTTTCAGTTATTTCTTCAATTTTTAATCATATCATATCATGGAACCAAAGTTCTAAAACTTATTGCATCCATGGCATTAAGGTCAATTCTACTTTGGGATGGTAGTTTTCCCCAGCTGATTTTGTAGTGCTTTCCAACTTAATTTTTTATTATTATTATTTTATATGTGTGTACCATCAAATCAGATCTGACTGGTACAGGAGGAGATTGTCCCTCCTTCTTCAGCAGAGCATCTGGTGGAGTCGAACCATGTACCTCTGGGATTGCTGTGCAGCTTCTTGCCACTAGGCCACCAGAGCTCGCCGTGCTTTCCAACTTTAAGCACTTTATCAGATAATGTTCTGCTGCTATACATAAAGTTTGCTACGATTTTTTAAAAACTAGTTTAACAATTACTTCCTCCTGATGTCCTTAGTCTGGAAGCTCTGCTGAAATCTGTCCATCACAGGTGTTCCTATTAGCATTTTAAATACAGATGGCATAGCTTCCAACATCATAGTAACACACAACTTACTATTCTATGATAAATAGGAAGACAAGTAGTGAACAAATTGAATTATTGTTGCTGTTAGGTGTAATCAAATCAAGTATGGATGTCTCATGGCTTCCCTCTGAACAAAAGATCTGAACCTTGCACTATTCTGGGCTATTCTCACCATCACTGACATGTTGAAGTTCATTATTGCAGTCACTATATCAGTTCATCTCATTGACGGTCTTCTTTTTTCACTGGCCTCCCAACTTTGCAAGGATGAAATCTCTTTCCAAGGAATTTAATTTCATAGCAACATACACAAAGTATGTGAGACAACATTTCATGATCCTTGGCTTCAAGGAGCACTCTGGCTGCACTTTGTCCAAGACATATTTGTTATTTTGACAATCCATGGGTTACTCAGTACACTTCTGCAACAACAAAACTCAGAAGCATCAATTTTTCTTCCGTTATCTTTTATTGCATCTTCCTCCAATCCCGATGCTGAACTTCTCCTCATACAACCCAGGCCCCTGGATAATCTGTTCTGCATATAGGTTGAAAAGGTATGGAGATATGACACTTCTCAGGTATGCAGCCTTCCCAATTTTGAACCGTGTAGTGATTCTGATGACTACCTCCTGGTCCAAGTATAGGTTTGGCATTAGCACGATCAAGTGCTCTGGGGTTCCTATTATTCTCAGAGTCAGTTACAGTTTGTTGTGATCCACACAGTCAAATGCCTTTGCATAATCAATGAAACAAAGATAGAAATTTCTTTGGAACTCCCTCCTTTCAGCCAAGATCCAGCTAACATTGGCTACAATATTCCCAGTACCACGACCCCTTCTAAACCTAAGCTGCACTTCTAGCAGTTCTCTGTTGATGTACTGTTCCAGTCATTTTTGGAGAATCTTCAGCAGAATCTGACTTGCATGTCTTATCAGTGATACTGTTTGATAATTTTCACACTATATTGGATCACCTTTCTTTGGAATGGAAACAAGTATAGATCTCTTCCAGTCAGTAGGCTAAGTGGTTGTCCTCCAGATTTCTTGACACAACTTGGTGAGCACATTCAGGGCTATATCTGTTAGTTGAAATACATCAATTGGTATACTATCTTAGGGCCTTATTTTTTGCCAATTCCTTCAAAGTAGCTTGAACTTCTTTCTTCATCTCCATGGGCTCTTGCTCAGATGTTGTTTCATAAAATTCTTCTGTGTCTGTCAATTCCTTTCAATACAGTGACTCTGTGTACTCTTTTTATGTTCTTTTGATACTTGCTGGATCATTTCATATTCTGTCCAAAGCATCTTTACGTACAGCAACTTGAGGTTTGAATTTGTTCTTCAGTTCCTTGAGCTTAAGAAACAGTGAGTGAGTTCAGCCCTTTTGATTTTCTGACTCTGGCTCCTTGCACATTTCATTGTAATATTTTACATTGTCTTCCTGTAATGCCTTTTGAAATCTTCTATTTAGCTCTTTAATATCTTGAATTCTTCCCTCTGCTTTGGCTTCCAGATGCTGTAGTACAATATTCAGAGTCTCTTCTGACACCCATTTTGGTCTTTTCTTCCTCCTCTGTCTTTGTAGTGACCTTTTGCACTCTTCCTGGATGATACTCTTGATTATCCTCTCACAACTCACCTGGTCTTCACTCATTGTTGTTTAAGGCCTCAAACCTGTTCCTGAGATGGTTCTGAAATTCAGGAATGATAGATTCAAGGTCATATTTTCCTTCCTATGGATTTTATTTCATTTTCCTTAGCTTCAACTTGAACTTGCATATGAGTAGTTGGTGGTCTGTTCCATAATCAGCACCTGGCCTAGTTTTCACAGCTGATATGAGCTTCTCCAGTGGTTCTTTCTACAGATGTAATCACTCTCATTCCTATGCTTCCTAGCAAGTGAAATCCATGTGTATAATCTGTGTTTATATTTCTTTTTCTTGAGTTTATGTTTTATAAAACATATTTACAATGAATAAGTCATTGATTGTGCAAAATTCATTCTATCTCCAGCTTTATTTCTGTCACCAAGTCCATGTTTTCCATCTACTGATACTTCTTCTCTGTTCCCAACTTTTGCATTCCAGTCACCCATGGATCTCTGGCTGTAAAAGTTGACAAATATATTCTATTTCCTTCCCTTTGGCTCTGGTTGTTGTTGGTTCATATATCTGAAGAATAGCTGTATTCACTGGACTTCCTTGTATTCATATGGATATCATCCTGACACTCACAGTATTGTATTTCAAGACATATCTAGAAATTACTTTTTTAACTATGAAAACATCCCTATTTTTCTTCACTTTTTAATCTCTGGAGTAATAGGTCATATGATTGTTTGACTCAAAATGTCCCATACCAGTCCATCTCATCTTGTCAATACCTAGTATATCAATATTTATGTGTTCCACTTCTTCCTTAACCATATCTAATTTTCTTACATTCATTCATGGTTCTCACATTCCATGTTTTAATCACAAGTGGCTACTTACAGTTTTTCCTCTTCTTTTGTATTGCCATACTAGAAAGCTCCACTTCAGTTGCCGTGTTAGTCTCTGTGCATTCTATTGTATATAGGGTTTTCAGAGGTCTGCTTTTTCAGAAGTGGGTGGCCAATCCTTCCTAGTCTGTCTTAATCTGAATGCTCAGATTTAGAGAAATATCTGATAGACAAACATTTTATGTGAAAAGGCAGATGAGAGATATTACCCTGACTGTGGAATTAACCTGCCTTTGACACAGGTGTCATGACCCACTTATTTTCCTTCTCCACCATCCACCAGCTTCCCTTTCTACTCCTACCCATTCCCTTAACATCTATCTCCCATTGTCCAGCCCTTCATCTGATAGCTTATATCTCAAGCTTTATGGACTTCTTCGATTTCAAGCACTTCAGCTGCTGATAATTTCTTTTGCTGTGGCCAGTGTCTCTTGATTTTAGGGGTAAGGTTTCCCAATCTAGGGTGATGTGTCCATAGATTTTTAAAACTGAAATAATTGATCCTCAGTAATTTGGAGAGTTCCCTGACATAAGACTTCCCAATTCAGAAATCACATCAATTTTGTACATTCAATTATTTATTCATTGGAAATAACTTTCTTTAAAAACAAAACAAAACACAAGGTGTGGCTTTACACATGGACTTAATCTGATAAGAATTATTGATTATATCTGTGGAAGGAATAATTGAAGAAGCTCAATAATAGCAGTCAAAACCAGGTTAGGTGCTAATTGTGGAATACACCATCAAGTACCCAAGTACAAGTTCAGATTGAGGCTCCCCAAAATTTAAAAATTCCACAAGAACCAAAATATAATATAAAGTCTATCTCAAATGAATTTAGAAGTCATATTAAGAGTAGGTTTGAGACATTGATCACAAATGTTCAAAGACCTGATGAGTTGTGGGAAGGCATAAAGAATATTATCCATGAAAAGAGCAAAAAAATCATTACAAAGAGGATAAAGAAAAAACGAAAATGGATCTCAGAAGTTACTCTAACGTTTCAACTAGAGCATCAAGAAAAAAAAGACACAAGGGAAGAGATGCAGAAGTTAAAGAGCTAAACAGAAGCTTTCAAAGGGCAGATTGAAAAGACAAAGTTAAGTATTATAACCGTGTGTACAAAGAACTGGAGTTGAAGGGCAACTGGTAGATTTGAGTCATGTTCCTTTGAGTTGGCAACACAAGTCCTTAACACTAAACCACCAGAGCTTCATATACTATTTATATTTTCTCTGCTTGTGGGTGAGATGTTAATATTATTTCAAACATATTTTTTGAAATTATTGTTGTGTATATTTGTATGTTGAAAGAAGGGGTGACATCTACTTCCTAAACAACTTGCCTCTGGAAACTCTATGAACTTTGGTAAATGTCAATAGTTATAGAAGGTCTTCAGGCCTTTTGTTCATAGGGTCGCTATGAGTCATGCTCAACTAGAAGGCAATCAACAACAATAACCATATGATCAAGAGGAAATGGTAATGAAGAAAGAAATTCAAGCTATCGATGGGTTACCATTTGACAGTGGCTTTTCACATTTAATAGATGTTGATATTATAACCTTCATAGGCTTTATATATCTGTTTCATATTTTCACAAAGTTTTATCTTTCCACTTTTTATTTTGATTCAATTAAAGTTCACAGAATAGATTAATATTTCATTCAATTATTTATAAATATTTTGCTTTATGCTATAATTTATAATTTCCACATTCTATTCTCTCCCTTCCTACCTTTGAGTTTTATCTTTGAGTAAACACTACCTTTGTGATTATGTGTAGTAGATTTTTCTGAAGATTGAATACCACCCTTGTGTTATTGTTCACTTAATATCTTTCTATTGTTTGGCAGCAAGTTTTACTACAATGGTGAGTTCAGTTATTGGTTCAGGAAGCTGCTCAGAGCCATATTCTCAGAGTTTCCATTCCATATCAGTCTCCATTAGACCATTGAGCCTAGTGATTATCCTAATTATAGGGTTTTTTTTCTACATGTATTCTCTATTCCATACAAAACATTGTTCATAGGGTTTTCAGAGGCCTGCTTTTTCAGAAATGGATGATTAATCCATTTTCCTAGTCTGTATTAATCTGGAAGCTCTACTAACCCTTGACCACCATGAGTGACTTCTATAGTATTTGGCACACTGGTGGTACAATCTTCAGGATCACAGCTCTCCACAAGTTAACTCGGTACAGTAAATGGACAGGCAAGTGTTGTACTAATGAAACAATGGTAAACAAGCAAGAATACAGATATCCAGTGTAAGAAATTAGCAATATTGCACAAATACAACATACTGACAGGTAAGTCTCATGGTTTAGGTGATTCCAAGTCTGAATCCAAGGCACCAACTCTAGGGAACATGTTCTTTCTCTAGGAGTTCTGGAAGGAGGTACTTGCTTCTGAGTTTCTTCTCCTGGATTGTCTTCCCATAGCTGAGTGTCTCTGCTCTTCAGACAAAAATCAAATTTGTCTGTTTGTAGAACAAATAAATTGAATGTCTACTTGGACTTTATTTATTATTCATTTATTATTTATTATGCAAAAGCATTTGCTGAATGGAGCAAAATAAATTATGGCTAACATTGAGGAGAATGAGAACCTCAGAACATCTAGTTTTGTTGAGGTGAAACCTGTACCTAGACCAAGAAGCTGTTGTGCAGAGAACAGGAACACTATGTGGTTTAAAATTAAGAAATGTGAGTTTTAAGATGTACACTCTCTCCATACCTATTCAATGTGTATGAGGAGCAAATTATTTGAGAATCTGGACTCTATTAAGAAGAATGTGACATCACGATTGTGCACCCAAGTCACAAAGATAATAGTAATATTCATCAATAATCTTCAGTATGCAGATTGCACAATCTTGCTTGGTAAACATGAGGAAGACTTGAAGCATTTGCTGCAGAAGATAAAAAAAACTGTAGGTTCAAAATGGATTGCACTTCAACATGTACAAAACAAACGTCCTTACCACTGGACCGACAGGGGACATCATGATAGATGGAGAAAAGTTTCAAACTATAAATAACTTCATCTTACTTGGATCATTAATCAATACACTTTGGGATAGGAAGACACACTGCCCTGGGAAAGTCTGCTCCAAATTACTGAGGAGCAATGATGTCAGTGAGAGGACAAGGGTGTGCCTGAATTATATCATGGTCTTTTTAATCACTTACTGTGCTGCTGAGAACTGCAAAATGAGTAAAGGTGACTGAAGAATTGATGCCTTTGAACTGTGGTATTTGAGAAATGTACTGAATATCCAAGTACTATCAAAAGAACAAACAGATTGGTGCAACCACTGAGGAAGGCGGTATGGCGCTTTCTCAAAAAGTTGCAAATAGAGATACCATTTGACCCAGCAATTCCACTATTGGGAAT
>NW_006399755.1:36161220-36163611 GCF_000299155.1 Elephantulus edwardii | reverse complement strand
CTACTTGGAGGAAAGGACAGTAAAGTTTAATCTTACATACTTTGGGCCTCCTTCTACGAAAGCCTATACTTTAGAGAAGGTCATCATGCTTGGAAAGGTGAGGGGAAATAGGATAGGACATGTTTAAGATTTGTTGTTCAAGGGTCACTATGAGTTGTACTCAACTCAATGGCAAAATCCTCTGTTGTGATCTGTTGCTGTCATTAGCACTGGTAGCTAGCGCCATCTGAGTTTTCGGGTTTCAAGGTAGTAGAAGTTGAGGCTTGGCTCACAAAGCCTAATAATGCTAAAAACTAATTCCTATGCTTATTAGATCTTTCCACTCACTTTTGCTCCAGACAAGTAGAGGATAATAATTATTACAACTTACAGGACTGCTTTTAAGTTTTTAAAGTCACTACTCAGCAATGTCATCCTCAAAGGAATAGCACTTCCTAGCAACATGTCCAAAGTACGTGAGGCGAAGTCTTAGCATTCTTGCCTCCAAAGACCACTCGGGCTACACTCTCTTCAAGACATTTATGTTCATTCTCTTGGCTATCCATGGGATGTTCAGTGCTCTTCTCCAACACCACAGCTCAAAGGTGTCAATTCTCTTTCTGCCATCCTTATTTATTGTACAATTCTCAGATGCATACCTAGTAATCAGAAAGAGTATGGCCTGAATCAGATTCACCTTCATCCTCAAAACGGCATCACTACACCTCAATAATTTTGAGAGGTCCCTAACTGCAAATTCTCCCAGTGCAATGCATCTCTTTATTTCCTGACTGCTGGTTCCAAGAGTGTTAATTGAGGATCCAAGTAAGATGAAGCTGCTGACAGTTTCAATCTCCTCTCCATCCATCATGACACTGCCTATTGGTACAGTGGTAAGACTCTTTGCGTGACATTGTGATGCAATTCACACTGAAAGCTGCATTCCTTGACATTCTCAAGTGCTTCAAGCCCTCCTCACTTTCAGCAAGCAAAGTTGTTCCATGTGTGTAATGCAGGGTATTGGTGAGTCTCCCTCCAATCCTGATGCCACACTCCTCCTCACAAAGTCCAGCTTCTCAGATCATTTGCTCAGCATATAGATTGAATAGGTATATATAGAGAATAAAATCCTGGCACATTCCCTTCCCAATTTAAAACCATGCAGTACTCCCCTGTTCGGTTCCACAAACAGCCTCCTGGACTGGTCCAGATTCCACATGAGGACAATTAAGTGCTCTGAGATTTCCATTCTTCTCAATGTCAGCCACAACTTGTCATGACCCACACGAACACCTTTGCATAGTCAGTCAGTAAAGCACAAATAGACATTCTTCTGGTCTTCCTTACTTTCAGCCAGGATCCATATGATATCAGCAATGATATCCCTGGTTCCATAGCCATTTCTAAATCCTGCTTAAACTTCTAACAGTTCCTTATCTATGTACTGTTCCAGATGGTTTTGTACGATCTTCAGCAGTAATGTGCTTGCATGTGCTATCAGTGATACTATTTGATAATTTTCACATTCAGCTGGATCAACTTTCTTGGTAATGGAAACAAATATGGACCTCTTCCAATCTGTTGGCCAGATGCCATCCTCCAAATTTCCTGCCATAGACTGGCAAGTGCATCCAAGGCTGCATCTGTTAACTGAAACAAGTCAATTCGTATCCTAAAGATGCACTCAAGGTATTGGGGGGGAGGGGGAGAGGAAGGCCCTAGGAATGCATCTTTTACTTCTTCCTTCATTACCATTGGCTTCTGTTCATATGGAACTTCCTAAAATTTTTCCCTACTGGGAAGGATGGAGGGTTGGCAAAGGAGAGCAAGACCCTCAACTAGGTGGATTGATACAGTGACTACTGCAATGGGTTCCTGTGTGTCAGGAAGTGTGAGGATGGCACAGGATAGAACAGAGTTCAGATCTTTTGTTCATAGGGAGGCTATGAGTCATGGTAGACTCAAAGCACCTAACAACAACAACTTAGCAATACAATTGTTATTTAGTACAGTCAAGTCAGAACTCATCCATAGCTCTCTCTCTCTAGGGATTTTAGAGACAGTAAATCTCATGAGAGGAGATTGCCCATTCTAACCATGTGCCTTTGGTATTGCAGCACAGCTTCTCACCAGTAGGCTACCAATTATTGTTATGTACCAGTAAGTCACTTGTGACTTATAGCAACAATAGCCCTAAATCCTGCTCTATGCTGTGCCGACCTTATTTTCTGTGACACACCTACTCTCGCCATCCCAGTGACTGAATCAATCCATCTCATCGATCACTTTTCTCTCTTGAACTGTCGCTCTACCTTCCCAAGCATGATGTCCTTCTCCAAGGTCTGGTTCTTTCTTGTAAAATGCACAAAATATGTCAGATGAACCTTCAGGATCCTTGCCCCCAAGAGCAGC
>NW_006399755.1:36133556-36152230 GCF_000299155.1 Elephantulus edwardii | reverse complement strand
GATTGGATTTTCTGGATTTAGCTAACAATGAGCTGAAGGCTGGAAGCCTCTTGTTTAAGTCATCCACAATCTGATGACTGGGCCTTTGTATGTAAAAGTCATTTGGGCCCAAGGACCTACAACCCCTGGGCAGTGGTGTTAATTGTGTTTGGAAAGAACATTCTTCTAAGTGTTACAGCACTGGTCTGTCAGTTTGCTGTACTGAGGTAACATGGGGTTTCTGTGATTCTGAACACTGTTCCACTGTTGTGTCAAATGCAAAAGGGTTACTCATGGTGGACAGTATTTGGTGGAACTCCCAGATTAAGACAGGCTTAGAAGTAGAATTGACATCCACTTTCTAAACAAAATGCCTTTTAGAAAATCTATGAATGTTAGAGACAAGATGATAGTTATAGTACAGGGTTCAGATCTTTTGTTCTTAGGATCACTATGAGTCGTGCTCAACTCAATGGCACTTAACAACAACTGTGAACCCTGCACATGAATCAAGAAGCAGTTGTCAGAATGGGGCAAGGAAATGCTGCGTAGTTCAAAATCAGAAAATGTGTATGAACATCAGGGATGCGTCCTATCTCCATACCTTTTCAAGCTACATGTGGAAGAGATCATTCAGGAGGAATATAGAATAAAAATCAGAGTATTTTATGCTATGCAGATGACACAATCTTGTTTGCTGAAACTGAGGAGGACCTGAGACATTTGCTGTAGAAGGTCAAGAAGTGCAGCCTTCAATCCAAAGCTCACCACATCAAGAAGACAGATTCTCACCACTGTGCCATTGGCAGCACCATGATGGATGGAGAAGAAATCAAGGATGTTAACAGTTACAGCTTGTTCAGCTCCACAGTCAACACTCTCGGCACCAGCAGTCAGGAAATCAAAAGACAAATTACATTGGAAAAGTCTGCTGTCAGGGACCTCTCTATAATGTTCTTAGAAGCAACAACATCAGTGTAGAGTCTAAGGTTCACCTGATCCAAATCATGGTCTTTGCAATTACTTTCTAAGCATAATAAAGCAGGACAATGAATATGTATGATAGAAGAAAAATTGATTCTTTTGAGTTGTGTGCCTAGATAAGAATATTGAACATGGACTGCCAAGAGAACAAACAGAACTGTACTGGAGAGGGTGAAACCAGGCTGCTCCTTAGGTGCAAGGACTTTGGAGCTCCGTTTCACATACTTCGGACACATGACCAGGAGGGACTAGTCCCTGGAGAAGGACATCATGCTTTAAAAGGTGGAGGAATAATACAAAAGAGGAAGACCCCAGAAGAAATGGATTGACACAGTAACTGGGGTAATGGTGATAAGTATGCCAGAGACGGTGAGATTGGCTCAGGATAGGATGGATTTCAGAGCTATTGCACATGTTTCTATGAGTCACAAATGACTTTACACAATGACATTTACAAATGACAGCACATAACAACAACTGCCATCAGGTGGAAACAACTTACGTTAACCCTCAGCCCAGTTTCTGAAACGAAAATATTGAGGAGAGGAGACTGTTCATCATTTTCTCATTGATTGGGTTCAAACTTCAACATTATGCCACCAGGAGCCCTTGTTATGCAGATAGGTTTTCTATTTTCCCCAGCATGAAAATTGTTTGAATCATAAATCAGAGTTCAGAAGGTGGTCTTAGTTGTTTGCATTTTTAACAAGCTCATTGAAAATTTTATGCAAACAACAATTCAAGAACTAATCCTTGAGCTCATTTCCAAGCACTACAGAAAAACAGAACTACTCAGACATCTTTCACTTACTCACTTTCCCCTTGAAAGCTAGAGCATACTTTGAAGACATCAGTCACGTTCACAGCACCAACCAACTCACACAAGCATGTCTTGTGGAGAGACACTGTGTTTAACATCTGGGAGAAAACTCAGTCAGGAACTTGACACTAAAGACAGATGATAAAAGCAGCTCACACAAAAGTAATTCAGAAAGAACCTCCCAGACCTTCTAGCAGCTGATTTACATATTAAAAAATGAAAGTTGAGGCAATAAAACCTGTTGTTGTTGTTGTTATGTGCTGTCCAGTCGTTTTCGACTCATAGCGACCCTATGCACAACAGCCCTAAACCCTGCTCTATCCTGCGCCAACCGCACTGCCTCTGACACACCCATCCCGATTACCCCAGTCACCGAATCGATCCATCTCATAGAGGGTCTGCCCCTCCTGCCCTGTCCCTCCACCCTCCCAAGCATGATGTCCCTCTCCAAGGACCCGTCCCTCCTGGCAACATGTCCAAAGTATGTCAGACGAAGCCCCAGAATCCTTGCCTCCAAGGAGTAGCTTAGTTTAATCCTTTCCAAGACGAATCTGTTTGTTTTCCTGGCAGTCCATGGTACATTCAGTACTCTTCTCCAGCACCACAGCTCAAATGCATCCACTCTCCTTCTGTTCTCCCTAGTCATTGTCCGACTCTCTGATGCATAACAAGCGATTGCAAAGACCATGGCCTGTATCAGGCACACCTTAGTCTCCAGAGAGACACCATTGCTCCTGAGTACTTTAGAGAGGTCCCTAACAGCAGACTTTCCCATCGCGATACGCTTTTTGATTTCCTGACTGCTGGTGCCAAGAGTGTTGACTGTGGAGCCGAGCAAACTGAAGCTGTGAACAATCTCAATCTCTTCACCATCCATCCTGACGCTGCCAATTGGTCCAGTGGTGAGAATCTTTGTCTTCTTGACATTGAGCCTCAGTCCATACTGAAGGCTGCAGTCCTTGACCTTTTGCAGCAAGTGCTTGAGGTCCTCCTCAGTTTCAGCAAGCAGGGTTGTGTCATCTGCATAACGCATATTGTTGCTAGATCTTCCACTAATCCTGATGCCACAATTCTCCTCATAGAGCCCAGCCTCTCGGATAATCTGCTCTGCATACATGTTGAAAAGGTATGGAGACAGGATGCATCTCTGGCGTACACCCGAATAAAACCTAGAGAAAAAAATTAATAATGCTTCTATATTTCTTCTGAGAAATGCAACCTGCTGCATTAACTGAGGCTTCATAGACTTATTGAGGTAGATGGATTTGATCTCTAGAGTACCCATCATAGACTCTAGGGCAACTATGAAACATTATAACTGTTTATAATTTGCCTATAATCTGTGTTCCCTTGGCTTCCTCCACATACCTTCACCTACTTCAATAATTTTCTTCCCTAATACAGTCTACGTCTCCATACCAGTTCTTCTTTCACAAAGTCATATGTTTCTGTTCTGCACACATCATCTTGCAGACTGGCCCCTAATAAGAGAGAAGACATGACCCCATGTGGAAAGTTTGGGTCTCTTAGTTACTCAAACCCTAAGCAAATTCACTTCCATTGACTTGATTGTATTTCATAGTGATGATATATATAATGGAGTAGAATATTCCTACAATGAATTTTTGGTTATAATTTTATGAAAGCAGATCATCAGACCTTTATCCACTATTGCTATTGTGTGAGATCAGACCACTACTCTTTAATAGTCTAACATAAACTATTTATGATACTCAAGGACCTTTTTTCCCACTTGTTGCTCTTGTTCCTGTTAGGTGCCATAGGGTTGATTCTGACTCAGAGCAAAAAACAGAATAAAACACTGCTTTCTTCTGTGCCATAGTAAAAACATTGCTTTGTTTGAAGCCATTGTAGTAATATATCTCACTGAGTATCTTCCTATTTTTTCAGTGATCCCCACTTTATCTACCATAACATTCTTCTACAAGGATTGGTCCTTCTGCGTAACAAGTCTAAAATACATGAATCATAGTCTTGCTACAAAGAAGCAATCTGACAGTACTTCTTCCAATGTAAATTTGTTCATTGTCATGACCTCCTCTGGTATAGATATTGACTAAGAATACCAGAAAGAATACTACAAAGCTGTGCTCTTATATTTATTTATTATTAATATGCATTTGACTGTGTGGATTATCACATTGAGAAGAACAGGAATTCCAGAACACTTAATCATACGTATGCCAAATCTGTACTTAGACCAATAAGCAATTGTTCAAACAGAACTAGAGAATGCTGCAAGGTTTGATGTCAAGAAGGCTGTGTGTCATCATTGTATCTTTTCTCCACATCTATTTATTCTGTATGCTGAACAAATAATTCAAGAAACTGGAATATATGATGAAGAAGACATCAGGATTGGAGAAAGCCTCATCAACAACCTGTGTTATGCAGATGGCCGAGAGAAAGTACAAAGATTTTAAAAACTTACGGTAGAAGATCAAAGACAACAGTTTTCAATATGGATTACAACTCAACATCAAGGAAACAAAATTCCTTACCACTTCAGCAATTGGCAACACCATAATGTATTGAGAAATAGCTGAAGTTGTCAAATATTTAAATTTATTTGAAATCACTATCAACACTCCTGGTAACAGTAGGCAAGAAATCAGAGACATGCTACATTGGGTAAATCTGCTGTCAAGGACTTCTCCAAAGTGTTTAAGAGCAAACATGTCAGTTTAAAGACTAAAGTGTACCTGATCCAAGCTGTGGTATGTTAAATTCTTCCTATTCATCTGAAAGTTGAAAACTGAGTAAAAATAACAGAAGAATCAATGCTTTGAACTGTGATGTTGGAAAAGAATACTACATATTTCATGGACTATTAAAAGAATAAACAAGTCTATCTTGGAGAAGGTGCAACCAAGGGTGCTCCTTAGAGGCAAGGGTGTTAAAACCTCGTCTCACATATTGGGCATGTTGTCAGGAAAGGACAGTCCTTGAAAGAGGCCATCATGCTGAGAAAGGTGGAAGGTAACAGAGGGAAAAGAAGACCTTCAACAACATTGATAGACACAGTAATTGAAGTTCATTAACATTGTCCTGAAGCATATTGTAAATTGTGAGGATAGAGTACAATAGGGTAATAGATCTGTTGTTCATAGAGTTACTAATGAACCATAGTTGAATAGATGGCATGTAAAAACAGCATAATATAGTCAATGTTCTTTGCCAATACCATCATTTAAAGGCATTCATTATTCTTCAGTTTACTTAATTTAGCTTGTTTATGTATAAGAAGCAATTGATCATATTATTGCTTGAATTAGACTTAGTTCTTTTATTTTAATTAGACTTAATTCTCAAAGTAACATCTTCACTTTTTAACATTTTTCAAGAAGTCTTTAACAGAAGACTTGTCCAATTTATGTCTTTTAATTTCTTGGTCTCAACTTCAAAGGGTGTTAATTGTAGGACTCAGGATAATGAAATTTCTAACAAAGTCAATATTTTCTCCATTTATTATAATGTTACTTCCTGGTCTACTTGTGAGAATTTTTATCTTCTTTATGTTGAGGTGTAATTAATATTTAAATATGTTGTCTTTTTTGTACAACAGTATTTCAAGGCCTCTCCATTTTCAGGCAGCAAAGTTGTGTGGTTTGTAAATTATAGATTGCTAACAAATCTCCCTCTAATCCTGACATTACATTCTTATTCCAATAATCTAGTTTCTTGGATTATTTGTTCAGCATATAGATTATGTGTAGTAATAGTACACAACATTGATACATATTTTTCCTGATTTTTAAACCATAAAATATTCCTTTGTTCTTTTCAAAAGACTTTCTCTTGATCAATGTATAGATTCTAAATGAACACAATTAAATATCCTGGAATTTCCATTTTTCACAATGTTATTCATAATTTACTATGATCTACAAAGTTTCTTTGCATAGCCAATAAAACACAGGCACCTTTCTGATATTCTGATTTCAAGCAAGATTCATCTAATAATAACAGTGATATTTCTAGTTTCATGGCCTTTTCTGAATCTGATTTTAACTTTCAGTTGTTCCTTATTGGTGGACTCCTCCCACCATTTATGAATTTTCTTCAGCCAAATTTTATTATACTGGTGGTCACTTAAGATACACTGCTATTGAGTAGATTCTTACTCATAACTACTCTTAATAAGTTTCAAAAGCTCTAAATCCTTTTGAACAGTACTATCTGTCTACCTTTCCTGTGGAGCAACTGACAGTCACAGAGGTAGTCAACAGGATGTTTAATATCCATACAATACTCTACACCAACACTACGACTCAACGGCATTAATTCTTATTTAGTCTTCCTTCTTCATTATCCAGCTTACAAATAAACATGAAACAACTGAAAGTATCATAAGTTGGGCTAAGGATATCCAAGTCTTTAAACTGACATTCTTGTGTAAAGTGAAGCAATCCTTTTTCAGAACCATCACACAAATCCCATGAAATATGCATCAGCCACAAGCAGTGTAAGAAGAAAAATACTAAATACTGAACAAGTAAGTAAATGCTAATACAATACTATTTTACTAATCAGTTGTAGGAAAATTAAAAAAAAAAAAGAAAGGCTGTATTCTTTATTTCAAAGCATCGCATACGTAGAATTGAATGGACCTGAGCATTAACAACTATGTCCAGCAAGTAGGCATTTCAACACTTCAAAAACAGCCTCAATCTGAAGTGCAAACTCTGCCAAATTAAAGGTTCACCTGAAAACCCTGATGAGGACATTCTCTGGTTGGTTCACAGTCTTTAACAGGGAGAGCAGTATTTTTCTTTTAATGAGCTCCTCCACAGACTGAAGACACTCGGGAACCATTAGAATTTTCCTCTGCAGAGGGAACAAGGCTCCCGGTTCCATAGTAACCACAGATGAATAATTCAAACTGAGGAGCTTACAAAATGGCAATTTACCTAAGAATGTTTTTATAGCCCTTACGTTATAATCGTAATGAAAGGGCTTCTCATCAAAGCTGTTATTATTCCAGGAAAAAACACCCTTATATGTGCACAGAAATCCAAACACATGCACACTGTTTTCCATCATTTTCTTGATAGAATACTACAGGGGAAAAGAGAGAAAAAATAAGTAGGCAAGGATTCCATTCAGTGAGCAATGCTATTCTCCTTCCCCCTTCCTGAAATGGAGCTTCATTTTGACTTATAACCCAACTGGGATATAACTAGAGAGAGAAAGAGAAACAACTGCAATCAGCAGATTCACTAATTACACCTGTAATGACCGTCAGAAATACGCCTGTGGGCAAAAAGGGATTTGCTTTAGCACAAAATACACACAGCCATATTCCACTTGCTTTCTATGAGTACACAAAGGCTTATACACAGAACTCATGTGCTGGAATCATCTGGAGCATTGTTTTTATTTTGTTTGTTTAAATTTAATTTGACGGCTCTGTTCTCAAGATCTCTCCTTTTGAGTGGCTGAGATAGAGCCTGTTGTTAGAAGCCATCAAGTTTATATGACTGCCAGCCACCCTATGAACAACAGATCTGAACTCTGTCCTATTCTGTGTCACCCTCATAACCTCTGAAATACCCAAGCCCATTGTTGCTGTTACTGTGACAATCCACCTGGTTGTAGGTCTTCCTCTCTTTCACCATTCTTCTACCTTTCATAGCATGATGTCCCTCTCTAAGGAATGAAATCTCCTATCAACATACTCTAAGTATGTTAGAGGAAGCTTTATCATCTTTGCCTCTGAGAAATATTGTGGGTGCACCTTTACTAGGACATATCTGTTTATTCTTTTGGCATCCTATGGGATGGCAAACATTCTTCTCCAACACCACAGTTCAAAGATATAAAGTCCAGCTCTCAGATGCATAATAAGTAATTGAAAAGATCGTGGAGTGAATCAGGTGTATCTTCCTCAAACTAATATTGTTCCTCAATAATTTAGAGAGGTCTCTGACTGCAGACTTTCCCAAACCAATATGTCTCCTGATCACTTAACTGCTGGTACTAAGTGTATTGACTGTGAATCCTAGATGAACTTGTTGACAGTTTCAATCTTTTCTTCATTTATCCTGATGTTGTCTATGTAAGATCTTCTAGAAATAATTGAACTCAAGGGACATAAAAGAGCTAAGACACTGAGAAAAGGAGGAGCCAGTGTTGTCAGACATCCTGGATTTACACAGCAGGTTAAGAATTTGGTACTATGTTGACTTAAAACTTCTCATAATTGTTGTTGCTGTTAAAGTGCTGTCATGTTGTAGACTACTCACAGCAAATCTATGAACAAAAGACTTTAACACTTGTATCACTTTCATTGTTTGCCTAATTTCATAGAGTTTCCAGAAGCAAGCTACTTTGGAATGGTCTCATAATCTGATATTAATCTTACCAAGATAAATTATGAAAACACGAGTCAGTCCCCTTATGGATTGGCTAATCCTCTCTATTCCTATATTCCAGACAATCCATATGGTAGTCAGCCAATGGCTAATGAAGTCATTTTGAACAATAAACCAGCATACCACAAATCTATAATAGAGTTTATCTTGAAAGTCAGTTTTCACTAATCCACAGTGTTTTATATCTGAGGTGAAGATCTTCAACACTTTCAATAATTGACATCGGTTCATGTCTGACGTGAAGATCTCCAATACTTACCTGGGTAAAAAAACAACCTTGGAGTTGTTGTTTTTCTGTGCCATCCAGTTGCTTGCAACTCGTGGCGACCCTATTTACAAGAGCCTTAATCGTTGCTCTATCTTGTGCCAACCTCGCAGTCTCTTACACACTCATTCCCATCACTCCAGTCTCAGATTCAATCCATCTCATCAAGGGTCTTCCTCTGCTGTGCTGGCCCTACGCTCTCCCAAACATGATGTCACTCTCCAAGGACCAGTTCCTCCTTGTAAAATGCCCAGAGTATGTCAGACAAAGTTTCAGAATACTTGACTCCATGGAGCAGTCTGGCTTCACCCACTCCAGGACAAACTTGTTCGTTCTCCTAGCAGTCCGTGGTATATTCAACACTCTTCTCCAGCACCACAGCTCAAAGACATCAATTCTCTTTCTATCACCCCTAGTCACTGTCCAACTCTCTGTTGCATAGCACATTTATTTTTTTTTTTGTAAAAACGATAGTCTGGATCAGGTGCACCTTAGGCTCCAGCCTGTCATTGTTCCTCTTCGGTACTCTTGAGAGGTTCCTGACAGCTGATTTTCCCAATGCAAATTGTCTCCTGATTTCCTGGCTGCTGTTACCAAGAGTGTTGACCGTGAAGCCAAGCAAAGTAAACTGTTAACTATCTCAATCTCTTCACCATCCATACTGATGCCTCCAATTGGCCCAGTGGTAAGAATCTTTGTTTTCTTGATGTAGAGCTTCTATCCGTATTGAAGGCTGCAGTCCTTGACCTTCTGTAGCAAGCACTTCAGATCCTCCTCAGTTTCAGCAAGCATGGTTGTGTCATCTGCATAACACAGCTTGTTGATGACTCTTCCAACAATCCTGATGCCACATTCCTTCTCATACAACCCAGCATCTAGGAGGATCTGTTCTGCATACAGATTGAAAAGGTATGGAGACAGAATACATCTCTAGTGGACCCCCTTGAGTATATTATTAAAAATTTAACTAGAACAAAACGGGTCTATAGCTAATTATTGATTCATCAAAATATCTAAAGAGGGTCTCCACTAGATACTTCACCTACTTCATTTTATTTGCTCACACTACGATATAAGGTGTTGTTTTTGTTGTTATGTGCCGTCGACTTGTTTGCAACTCATAGAGACCCTATGTTCAACAGCCCTAAACTCCGCTCTGTCCTGTGCCAATCGCCCTGTCTCTGACACTCCCATCCCGATTATCACTGAATCAACCTCATAGAGGGCCTTCCTCTCCTGCGCTGTCCCTCCACCCTCCCAAGCATGATGTCTCTCTCCGAAGACCGGTCTCTCCTCACAACATGTCCAAAGTATGTTAGACGGAGCCTCAGAATCCTTGCCTCCAAGAAGCCACCCAGTTTAACCCTTTCCAGGACAAATCTGTTTGTTTTCCTAGCAGTGCATGGTATTCTCAATACTCTTCTCCAGCACCACAGTACAAAGGCATCAATTCTTCTTCTATCCTCCTTGGTCATTGTCCAACTCTCTGATGCATAACAAGTGATTGCGAAGACCATATAGCCTGTATCAGACACACCTTAGTCTCCAGAGAAACACCATTGCTCTTCAGTACTTTGGAGAGGTCCCTAACAGCAGATTTTCCCATGGCAATGCGCCTTTTAATTTCCTGGCTGCTGGTGCCAAGACTGTTGACTATGGAGCCAAGCAAACTAAAGCTGTGTACAATCTCAATCTCTTCACCATCCATCCTGATGCTGCCAATTGGTCCAGTGGTGAGAATCTTTGTCTTCTTGACATTGAGCCTCAATCCATATTGTAGGCTGCAGTCCTTGACACTCTACAGCATGTGCTTCAGGTCCTCTTCAGTTTCAGCAAGCAGGGTTGTGTCATCCCCATAACACAGGTTGTTGAAAAATCGTCCACCAGTCTTGACTCCACATTTCTACTCATAGAGCCCAGCCTCCTGGATAATCTGTTCTGCATATAGGTTGGAAAGGTATGGAGATAGGATGCATCCCTGGCATACGCCCTTCCCAATTTTGAACCATGCAGTGTTCCCTTGCTCTGTTCTGACGACTGCCTCCTGTTCCAAGTATAATTTTCGCCTTAGAACGTTCAAGTGTTCTGGGATTCCCATTCTTCTCAGAGTCAGCCATAGTTTGTTATGATCTACACAGTCAAATGCCTTTGCATAGTCAATGAAACACAGATAGACATTCCTCTGGTATTCCCTGCTTTCAGCCAAGATCCATCTAACATCAGCTACAATATCTCTAGTACCACGACCCCTTCTAAACCCAGCCTGGACTTCTGGTAGTTCTCTGTTGATGTGCTGTTCCAGTCGTTTTTGGATAATCTTCAGTAAAATCTTGCTTGCATGTGAAATCAGTGAGATTGTTCTGTAGTTTCCACATTCTGTTGGGTCACCTTTCTTTGGGATAGGAACAAATATCGATCTCTTCCAGTCAGTTGGCCAAGTGGTCGTTCTCCAGGTAGTTATTTGTATTTCTATTTTGTAGATGACAAAAACTGTCGTTCAAAAAAGTTTAACTTTCCCACACAAGTGATTTGCAGGAATGCATCTAAAATACTTATCTTAGTTTCTCAAACACCTTTAACTCTTACTTTTTAAAAGTTGTTTTGGTTTTCTTTTTTCTTTTTTAATGGTGGCAAAGTGTGATCATAGATTTATTGTGTGACACTTTAAAGACTTAACGTAACAAGTTAATGAGTGCCATAGGAATCTTGACTGTTTGATTCTGTGCCCAGAGCCTGACTTAGCTCTCAGTAATTGTTTATTAAATAAATGAAGCCCAAATAAATGCAAATTAAACTTTGCTTTCTCCATGGAGCATTTCATTATTTTTCCTATCCCACTTCCACCATCTATATATTATAATAATCCTTCCCATTTCCTTTTTTCATGCATCATTGGTTTTGGGATGTTTTTAAATTCCTGTTGGAAGAGAGGCATGGGCAGGTGCTAGGCTGCATCTTTTATTTTTCTTTTATTATTGAAATTTTAGTGAAAGTTTGCAGAGATTTTGGATTTCCATTCATATATTTTTGCACATTTTCCTCCCTGCCCTTCTTGCTCCCCCAGTTTGCTTTTCTTTTTGAAAAGAAAAACTCTTTGTTTTAAAATCCCTCCAGTCCGCTTTAATATGCAGGTTTTTTCTGCACATTTGTCATGAAAATAATACCTAATCATATATTCCTTTTAAACAGTTCTTTCCCTCATCTGTTTCAATGCAGTATACACTATTTACCCTCTCTTTTCTTCAGTTTCCCGCAACCCCTATGTCAGTCCTGTTTTATAACAGTGACACTATGCAGTATTTCTCCTCTTGTGACTGAGATATTTCACTCAGCATAAGGTCCTCCAGGGTCACCCATTTTGTATAATGTTTCCTGAGTTCCTTGTTTTTCAGCACAGCATATTATCCCCTTATGTGAATATACCACAGCTTCTCTATCTATCAGTTTGTTGATGGGCACTTGGGTTGTTTCCCACTCTTTGCTACTGTGAACAAAGCCACAATAAACATGGGTGTGCATATTTCTGCTTGGTTAGCCATTCTGGTTTCTTTAGGGTATATTCCCAGTAGTGGAATTGCTGGGTCAAATGGTATATCTATTTCCAAATTTTTAAGTAAGCTCCATACTGCCTTACACTCCCACCAACAGTGAATAAGGGTTCCAGTTTCTCCACAACCTCACCAGCATTAGTTGTTTTCTGCTATATGAAATTTTGCTTTTCTAACTGAGGTGAGATGATATCTCATAGTTGTTTTGATTTGCATCTCTCTTAGAGCTAGGGATTTTTAACACTTCCTCATGTGCTTATTTGGCATCTGAATGTCTTCTTTGGTGAAATGTCTGTTCATATCCTATGCCCATTTTGCAATTGGGTTGTTTACCTTTATCTTCTTGTGGTGCTCCTGTATCCTATAAATTCTAGATATAAGTCCCTTAGCAGAAATGCCATTACCAATTTTTCCCCCTGTCTATGGCTGCCTTTTTACTTTGTTGGAGAGTTTTGGGATGTGTATACAAGGTCCCATTTATCTATTCTATCCTCCTCTGGTTTTAGGTTTTTCAGGATGCCTGGAAGACTCTTCATGTTGTGGATTACTGCTTCTAAGTTTCTTCCAAGCTTTCCTCTATTGCAGCTTACAGTCCTCGGTTTTACTTGTACATCCTTCGTCCATTTTGAGTTGATTGCTGTGTATGCTGTGATGTGTAGACCTTGCTTGAGTTTTCTGCAGATACTTTCCAATTTTGCCAACACCATTTGTTTAAAAGGTTGTAGTTTTCCCACTTAACTGATTTCATCTCCTCAAAATTCACTTGTCTATAGGTAGATGAGCAGATTTCTGGGTTCTCAATTCTATTCCATTGATCTATGTGGCTGTCGTTGTACGAGTACCATGCTGTCTTGACCACCATGACAGTGTAGTAGTATTTGAAACCCTACCTTTCCCCCTCTTTCTAAGGAGTGCTTTGCAAATGAAACTGGAGATTTCCTTTTCCATCTCATTGAAGAATGGGATTGGTATTTGTATTTGGACTCCACTGAATGTGTTAATTGCCTTTGGTAGTAGTGTAATTTTGACAATATTGAGTCCTCCTAATCAGGAGCAAGGTATATTCTTCCAGTTTTCCAAGTCTCTTTTTGTTTCTTGTAATAATGTTTTGTCATTTTCCTTGAGTAGATCCTTTGTTGCTTCCAGTTAGATTTACTCCCATGTATTTAATCTTGTGATTAGCTATAGTGGTGTGTATTATTTTTCTTAGCTCCAGTTCTATATTCTTTTTGTCACTGTAGAGAAATCCAGTTGATTTTCATATGTTGATCTTGTACCCAGGTACTTTGCTGAATTGGCCAACTATATCCAGTAGTTTTCTTACTGAGTCTTTAGGGTTTTCTATGAATACTATCATGTCGTCAGCATATAGAGATAATTTTACCTCCTCTTTGCCAATTTGTATACCTCTCATTTTCTTCTCTTGTCTTATTGCTATCGCCTAGAATTCCAGTATAATATTGAATAGTAGAGGTTATAGTGGGCATCCTTGCCTAGTTCCTGTTCTTAAAGGAATGCCTTCAATCTCTCTCCACAGAGAGCAATGTTGGTGCTGGGCTTTGCATATATATTTTTTACTTTGTGTGTATACTTTTTTACTTTTTTGAAGAAATTCCCCTCTAATC
The DNA here is from genome assembly GCF_000299155.1 of Elephantulus edwardii. NCBI lineage: Eukaryota > Metazoa > Chordata > Mammalia > Macroscelidea > Macroscelididae > Elephantulus > Elephantulus edwardii. The sequence goes on along the minus strand of NW_006399755.1, from coordinate 36,138,614 downwards.
CTATTTTGTTGAGTGTTTTAATCAGGAAAGGGTTTTTAATTTTGTCAGAGGCCTTTCTGCATCAATTGACAGGATCATGTGGTTCTTGTTCTTTGTTTTGTTAATGTGATGTATTACACTGTTGGGTTTTCTTGTTGAACCATCCTTGCATACCTGTTATGAATCCTATTTGGTCATGGTCAATTATTTTTTGTTGTATTATTGGATTCTATTGGTCAGGACTTTATTTGGGATTTTTGAATCTATGTTCATGAGAGATATTTACCTAAAATTTTCTATGTGGTGGTGTCTTACCTGGCCTTGGTATCAAGTATATGTTTGCTTCCCAGAATGAGTCTGAGAGAATGCCTTCTTTTTCTATTTTCTGAAATATTTTATGTAGAATTGGTGACAGTTCTCTGAATGTTTGATAAAGTTCATTTGTAAAAACATCTGGTCCAGGGCTTTTTTTGGCCAGGAGTTGTTTTATTGCCTTTTCAATTTCTTCTTTTATAATGGGTCTGTTTAGGTGTTCAATTTAGGATTGCATCAGTTTAGGTAGGTTGTGAATTTCTAAGTATTTTTCCATTTCCTCTAGGTTTTTATATTTGTTTGAGTATAGCTTTTCATATTTCATTGCTAGCCTTTTTTAAGTTGGTTCTGTTGTGACATTGCCTGTTTCATCTTTTATTCAGATTCTTTGTGTCTTTTCCTTCTTTCCCTTTGTTAGTTTTACCTTTTCAAAGAACCAACTCCTAGTTTTGTTGGTGGTTTCAATTGTTTTTCTGTTTTCAATTTCATTTATTTCTGCTCTAATTTTTATACTTTCAGCTTTTTTAGAGGGTGTCAGGTTTTCTTGCTTTTTTTTTCAATTTGTTGAAGATGTTCAGTTAGAGAGTCAATAGTCATTTTTTTCCTGCCTTTTGATGTATTTGCTTATTGCTGTAAAATAACCTCTAATTACTGCTTTTGCTGTTTCCCAGATGTTTTGGCAAGTGGTATTTTCATTGTCATTTGTTTCAAGAAACTTTTTAATATCATTTTTTATTTCTTCTAGTACCCAATCATGTTCAAGCGAGGTGTTGTTCCACTTCCAAATGTATGGCTTTTTCTTCTTTATAATCTTGTCACTAATTTCTAATTTTGTAGCATTATGGTCTGAGAAGATGTTTCATATTATTTCTATGTTTTTTAATGTATTGATGCTTGCCTTGTATCCTAAAATATGATCTATTCTTGAGAACGTTCCATGCACATTGGAGAAGAAGGTATACTGTACTTTATTTTGGGGGGGGAGTGCATTATTATGTAAATGTCTATGAGATCGAGTTGGTTTGTTGTGCGGTTTAATTCTTCAGTATCTTTGTTGAGTTTTTGTGGGTTGTTTTGTGTTTTGTTTTGTTTTGTTTTGTTTCCCCTGGTAGTTCTATCTTTTCTTGAGAGTGGTGTATTGAAGTATCCAACTACTATAGTGGTGTTGTCTATTTCCTTTTTTGGTTTTGTAAATGTTTGTTTTATATATTTCGCACCTTTATCATTTGTTGCATAGAGATCTATTATTGTTATGTCCTCTTGTTCTATTGACTCTTTAATCATTAGGCAGTGACTTTCCTTGTCCTTTGTGTTGGATTATGCACTGAAATTTATTTTATCAGTGATTAATATTGTTACACATGCTTTTGTCTAGTTGCAATTTGATGGTATATTTTTTCCCCAGCCTTTAATTTTCAGTCTATCTTTTTCTTCATTTTCTAGGTATGTCTCTTCTAGACAGCATATTGATGGATTTTGGTTTTTTATCTAATTTGCTACTCTTTTTCTCTTCAGTGGTGCATTTAAATCATTAACATTCAATGTGATTATTGAGAGGCAAGGTTTTATTGCTATCATTTTGTTGAGTTCTTTTTGGGGTTGTTGCTAGTTACTTTGGTCCATCCTGATTTCTTTGGCACCTCTGTAAGAAGGACATCTCTCAGAGTTTCCTGTAATGCTGGTCTTGTTTTTACAAACTGCCTTAGGTTCTATTTTTTTTGGAATATCTTGATCTCTCCTTCATATTTTATGGACAGTTTTGCTGGGTACAATATTCTTGGTTAACACTTGTATTCTTTGAGTGTTCAACATATGTCATTCCATTGTCTTCTTGCTCACATAATTTCTCCTCATAAATCATCACTTAATCTTATCTGCTCTCCCTTTTAAGTTATCCTTTGTTTCTCCCTAGCTGTTTCCTTATCTTTGGTTCTTGCAAATTTGATTATGACATTTCTTCATGTTTTTCTTTTGAGATCTGTTCTACATGGTGTTTACTCTGCTTCTTGAATATATATTCTCTCGTTCTTCTTTATGCCTCTGAAGTTTTCTTCTAGTCATTCTTCCACAACTTTTTTAGTTCCTTTACTTGCTTCTTCCTGTTCTAGAATTCCAATGATGTGCATGTTATTTCTCTTAATGTTTTCCCACACATTTCAGTTTTTCTTCTTTTTCTTTCCTTTTTGATTCTGCATTTTGCTCTCGCAGATAAGTGGTGACAATTCTATCTTCTATTTCACTGGTTCTGTGTTCCATATATTCAACTCTGTTCATGTATCCCTCCATCAAAGTGATAGTGTCTGAAACATTGGACCTCATACTTTGGTTCACAGTGTCTTGTTTTTCTAGAGCCTCTAATGCTTCATTTGTTTTATCTACATTGTTTTGGATTTGTTGTTGTTGCTAAGTTGCTCTTGGATTTTGCTTGCAGTGTCCTGAAATTCTTCAAGTTTGTCTTTCACCCATTGAACATATTCAATCATTGTTCTTTTAAATTCTGTGTCAGTTCCATAAAGAAATCCATTGATACTCTGTCAATTTTTGTGGTGACATCTTGCTTTGGGATTATGTGGGGCGTGAAGTAGCCTGCTTCTTGCATTGCATTGCTGTGGTAGAGTTTTTCATGCCTGAGGCTATGATACCTTCTTGATCTGAAGTCAGGACTCCAGAAGAGGGTGGGGCAGTTACCCTGCCTGTGTTTATCTCTGAATTTCTGACCCAAGGGAAGTTTTATTTCAGGGTCCTTGAAAGCTGCCTTTTCTGTTAATAAGTGTTACAGACCAAGGCTTTCCAGACTAAGGGCACTTAGCTTACTGGATGTGAGGAGATACAAAGTAGAGCTTAGAGGGAACAGGTACATGGTGGACATGAGCTCATGGCAGGCAGGGGCACAGGGCACATGCACAGATGTACCCTGGGTGGGTACATGTGCAAGACTTGCTGATTAGGCATGGGTGGGGACCTTAACTAAATTCCAGCTGTCAGACCCACCCCTGGAGGCCGACTTTGGTCCTACCTCTAAGTCTACTTTTAAATGTTCATTTTATTTAATTTTCTTCTGTCATAGGAAAAGAAAATGAAGACAATGTTGTGCGGGGGGTGGTCTTTTTTCTATACCATCAAATCAAAATGGACTCATAACTGACCTTCTAACATGTTTTCAAAGTTACAAATCACAAGGGTGGAGATTGCCCATCTTTCTCTGACAGAGTATCTGATGAGGTTGAACAGCTTGTGTTTAGGTTGCCAGTACAGCTCATAACCACTAAGCCATCAGAACTTCCTAAAAGAAAATAGAAGCCAGAGATGGGGTGAGGTGTGAAAACAATTTCCAAAGTTATTTAGAAAGACACTTTAATAGAATAATTTTAAGTAATATGTGTTAAGACGTTGACAATACAATCCCAGGCCAGAAAAGATCATAAACAGAATAATTTAACATCAAGTTCTTCCCAAAAAGCATTTCATCCAGAATTGATTTTACAATCTCTCTCCTTTCCCTTGTTGGAGTGAACTTGGAAATGTGTATACTCATCTACAAATATTTTTTTATTTTTTAATTTTTTTATCTTATTCATACAGAATAATGTTCCACCTCCCTTTTTGGGCCTTTGAAGATCTCTTCCAGGTGGCATCAAAGAATTTCCCATGGCACAGCTTTTTTGTTAATTCATTTAAATTTTAATTCCCCCTCTTCCTACTGCTGCATTTTTGTTGTTTTCAAGAAAATGGTATTTGGGGTTCTGATGTAGGTTTCCCATTTCTCTTCTCTTTCAAAGTTGATAATTTTTTACTTGTGTTTATGCAGCACTTGGTACATAATTTTTTTGTCCCTCACTGTACTCCAGTGAAATCAATGAACAGAAATACGTATGGGTCATTTTATTTCTTTCCTTTTGTGATTGCTTAAATCAGAATAGCTAGTCAATCTATCTGTACTTGTTTTGAAGATTTGAACTTTCATTAAATAATAAAAATCTGACAAGGATGGTACACTACCTATAGACTTAAAAATAACAATCAAACACCTAGATAAAAAGTTGGCTTTCTTTCTAAAATTTTCTATCATATCATAGACACTGTCCATTTCTTTGTTTTCTTGGATACTTTATGATGAAATGCTAACGTACACCTTTCTGTTTATAAACACTTACGTTCACATTTTCAAAAGCGCCCTCTAGAATTGGGTGCATAATTTAACATTCTAGTAGGAAGAGGATACAGAAGATTTTAACAACTTTTAAAATCGGAGATCGATCGAACATGCAAACAAGATGCACTGATAATAATGGGTGACTGGAATGCAAAAGTTGGGAACAGAGAAGAAGATTCAGTAGTCGGAATACATGGACTCGGTGACAGAAATAGAGCTGAAGAGAGAATGATCAAATTTGGCACAATCAATGACTTATTCATAGCAAATACATTTTTTAAGATAAATAAATGCAGGTTTTATACTTGGATTTCACCAGATGGTATGCATAGGAATCAGATCGATTTTATCTGTGGAAAGAACCACTGGAGAAGCTCAATATGAGCTGTGAAAACTAGGCCAGGAGCTGATTGTGGAACACACCACCAACTACTCATATACAAGTTCAAGCTGAAGTTGAGGAAAATTAAACCAAATCCAAGGCAACCAAAATATGACTTTGAGTCTATCCCAACTGAATTTCAGAACCATCTCAGGAACAGGTTTGAGGTCTTGAACACTAATGAGTGAAGACCGGATGAGTTGTTGGAGGATATCAAGGGTATCATCCAGGA
>NW_006399755.1:36129735-36131740 GCF_000299155.1 Elephantulus edwardii | reverse complement strand
GGTCCTTGGAGAAGGACATCATGCTTGGGAGGGTGGAGGGACAGCGCAGGAGGGGAAGGCTCTCTATGATGTGGATTGATTCAGTGACTGCGATAATCGGGATTGGAGTGTCAGAGACAGTGCGATTGGCACAGGACAGAGCAGAGTTTGGGGCTATTTTACGGAATGTCGCTATGAGTGGCAAGCAACTCGACGGCACATAACAACAACAACAACAACAACAGTGTATGTTTGTGCACAACATATTTGCATTTGAAAAGGGCATTTCAGTGTGTAGAATAGTTTCTCAAATTATTACATAGCAATGATAATTAACGAGATGTTATTTGAATCTGAATAGTGTGCAGTAGGAAAATAAGCACGCCAGGGAAATTATTAAAAACTGAAATATTGTTTCAAAATGTCTTATGCAGGACCTAGCATTATGTTAAGCACATCCTTGTTCTTTTATACCTAATCTAATAGAAATAGAAATTTATCATTTTCATCCAATTTGACATGAGCTGTTGGTTGGGGTGAGAAAAAAAATTGGAAAATTTCATGTTATTCCCAAACTAGTTTTTCACCTAAAATTAACACATTCCAGTATTTGATATTTCCCCTGTGACATTTGTTTTCTCCTTAATTGGCCGACTTTTTTCCAAAGAGGAAAATATTTGGGTGACAAAGAGTTTGCCTATGGAAAAGGATGATTTTTACCATATTTTACTTATTTTCAAGTTGTATCACATTATCTAGTAAATATCCATTAGATTTGATTCAAGTCAGAGAAATAAGAATAAATAAAATAGTGAAGGTCAATGTTTCAGATCTTCAAATCTTAAAAAGATAAACCAACCAGCCACTGTAAAAAAGAATAACAAGTGATTAAAAAGCTCACAACAGGGGAGCTCTGTGGCCTAGTGGCAAGAAGCTGTACTGCAATCCCAGAGGCACATGGTTCAAATCCACCAGATTCTCTGCTGTGGAAGGAGGGACAATCTTCTCCTGTACCAGTTAGATCTGATTTGACGGTACACATACACAAATAAGAAAATAAAAATAAAAATGAAAAAAGAAAAAACTCACAACAGAGAAACAAATCTAGTGATATTCTGTCTTTGATGTGACTTTACAAAGGATATGACAAAGGAGGAGAACAACTAGAGATTGAAGGTATGTGTGGATGGATGGATGGATGGATAGATAGATAGATAGATAGATAGATAGATAGATGATAGATGATATATGAATATTTATGTGTGTGTATATATGTGTGTGTATATGTGTGTGCATTTGTCTGTAATTAGATAAAAGATTATTTGAGGGGGTGAGAAGGAAGAAGGCCTGCAGTGCCCAAGAGGAGATGACTTGCATTAGATAATATGTAAGTTAACAAGAATAGAACTAAGAGAAAACATTACTTAGTCTGTCATGAGAGTACTAAAAAAAGCTCAGGCACAGAAAAAGTTAAAACAAGAAAACTTCTGACAGTACTGGACTAAGATGAGAATAAACCAAGGAATGGGATCTAGAATAACACTTTTATTTTCCCAGAAGCATTACCAGCCTTCCCTCAGTGTGGAAAATTTGTTGGTGTTGTTATGTGCCATCGAGTCATTTGCGACTTATAGTGACCCTATGTACAAAAGCTCTAAACCCTGCTCTATCCTGTGCCAATCGCATTGCCTCTGACACACCCATCTCGATTACCCCAGTCACTGAATCAATCCACTTCATAGAGGATCTTCCCCTCCTGTGCTGTCCCTCTACCCTCCCAAGCATGATTTCCCTCTCCAAGGACCTGTCTCTCCTTACAACATGTCCAAAGTACGTCAGACGAAGTCCCAGAATCCTTGCCTCCAAGGAGTAGCCTGGTTTAACCCTCTCTTGGATGAATCTGTTTGTTTTCTTGGCAGTCCATGGAACATTCAATACTCTTCTCCAGCACCACAGCTCAAAGGCATCAATTCTCCTTCTATCCTCCCTAGTCATTGCCCAACTCTCTGAGGCATAACAAGTGATT
>NW_006399755.1:36126665-36129390 GCF_000299155.1 Elephantulus edwardii | reverse complement strand
ATAACACAGATTGTTGATAGATCTTCCACCAATCCTAACACCATGCTTCTCCTCATAGAGCCCAGTCTCTCCGATAATCTGCTCTACATACAGATTGAAAAGGTATGGATTTCACCTGATGGTGGAAAATTTACTCGAGTAAATATTTTTTTTCAACTCACAGTTCATGTTGAATTCTCTACGAATGACTGTGTGTGTGTGTGTGCGCGCGCGCGCGCGCGCACACGCACGCGTTATGTGAGTGTGATGATCCCCTTGCTGAATATACGCCCACTGGCCATTGTCAGTTTTAAAATCCATATGAGATTCCTAGCCATCCACTTGTAACTCACTCTTGTATCACTTCTAGAAACCTCTGTATTCCACTTCCCAACTACTCTAGTTTGACCTAGAATACAGGAATAAATGCAATTATGATTTCTGTTTAACTTGCTGCTCATTTCTTTCTATCCTTCTTGGTCCAAAGTAACCTTTGTGCTAAAAATCTCAATTTAGCTATTAAGGGAATCACTATCACCCTTTGCAGTGGTTGATGGTGTCAGTCTAGAAAAGGAAAGGACTCCAGGGAGAAAGGAAGCCAATGACAGTGCAGAATTTCAGAAAAGTTCAACAGTCTTTCAACTGCCAACCTCCTTAGTAGAAAATTAAAAAATGTCAGTCAATTCCTAAGAAAGGTATAATTTCCTAAACGAGATAAAGAGACAATGTCAAACCACAGTGAAATCTCAGAAGAGCTTTTGTCTCTGTCTCTATCTCTGTCTGTCTCCCTCTGTTTTTCTCTGTTTCTCTCTCTGTGTGTCTCTCTCTTCGTGTCTCTGTGAGTGTATGTGTTTGTGTAAGTGTTCTAGCTCTTTCCCTCTCTCTCTCTCTCTTTTCAACCCACCAAAAAACTGCTGCATGAATTAAAAATGAGTAGTTTAAAAACAGTTTGTGGCTGAAAACAGAGTCAGAGAATGTTTTGTTTGTTTGTTCTTTATTGCTCAACCTTTGTGTCTCTCTTAGTTCAGTATTCTTGGTCTGTAACATTCAGCTTGGCTGTCAACCCTGCTGGAAAGTCTTTGATAATCAGCCTGCATCTCTAAGCTGGGAAAATTTTTGTAGTAGCTGCATCGTATTATGCTAGGTTTGTCATTTGCCCTAATGACGCAGAGCCAGTTAGGATCAGGAATAGTCTTTTATATCTGTATCTTTAGCTCATAGTGAAATGTTTGGCACAAACTAAGTGGGTAATATATTTCTTGATTAAATGAAGACTATATTCTTTATTTAGTGTCTCTTAGAGGTACACGAGCGCTTTTATGCTTTAGTAGTAGTCTAAGAGTCAGAAAAAAAATATATTCCCCAAGTTCTCATGTCTGCATTCATTATGAGATTAAAGAGGAATTAAGCAAATGTTTTTGAAATGTTGGAAAGTGAACAGACTTTCAATCATTCCAATCTTAGTTCTTAACCAATTAAAAGTCCATCACCAATCATAAACTTGCTAAAATTTGGGGCAAGTTACTTAACTTTTCAGTCTGACCTTTCTCATCTGGAAAAGGGAGATGTTCTCAGTTATACGCTGCTTGTGAAGATCAAAATAATTAAAAATATAAAACATTTTAGACATGATGCCTAGCATGCTGTATGCATTATAAAATGGTAACTTATCAAATTGTCCAGAATAGTGCTGAATTGATTTAATGGTAGTTACCTATTTGAAAGACACTAGAGGTCAAAGAGATTGTCTTTAAAGTGTGTACATTCTAGAAGGAAAATTTATTTATTTGGTAATTTAAGTACAAGTTGGTGATGGATGCTATAATCAGTACAAAGTGGTCCAGAGGTCCTGATCTAACACTGGCTGTCCAGTAAGGTCAGATTTAATTTGATGCATTGAAAGGACAGTTTTATAACTTGCTTTGGGGTACTTTAAGCAAAGATTTAGAGCAAGTCTTAACTCTACTTGTGCCTATAGAGATTTATATTCTACTTCTGAAGTCAAATCATTTGAAATCTACTTTATTGCATATATTAGGAAATAAATGCCCCATAAATACACTCACCTCTATCCAGCACCCCAGAAGCTACAAACAACCATGAATTTTTGTTGTGCTTTTCATTTTTTAAAAATGGCACACATAATAAATAAATAAGTACTTGAAAGGCAAATCAATATAATATAACCTTGTTATAAGAGATGCTTCCTCTTGCCCATTTAACTAGGCTGTCATGAACACAGAACTGCCATTGCCGTCTGCATATGAATGTAAACCACATGGTGATGTTAGCTTTCTTTCTGGAGACAAAAATCAACAAGAAGGCTTAACTCGTTTTTTTATGTAATCTCTATTTTCTTAAAAAAATACAGCCCCAATTAAGCAGCTCTTTAAAAGCTATAAAGGACTTATTTACGTGTATATTCTTTATACTGACAACTTAGAAAAGAATTTGGACACTAAAAACAAACTCACTGCCTTGAAGTCATTTCCAACTCATAAAAACTGTCCATTTGATTTCAGAGGCTGTCCATTCCTTGGAAATAGCTTTTAGGTTAACAGTTCAACTCTCTATGGACTAGGTTACCAGGGTTCCCTAAGGAAAGAATTAGGGCAGGGTTCTGATCTGTTGTTCATAGGGTCACTATAAGTCAAACTTGATTCAACAGCACCTAAAAACAACAAAAATAAGATTAACTAATGTGCAGAAAAATACACATGCACACTTCAAATAAACTGCATTATTA
>NW_006399755.1:36107612-36126535 GCF_000299155.1 Elephantulus edwardii | reverse complement strand
AATAACTAAAAACCATGTAACTCTCAAACCAAAGTAAATCTGCTTTACAGCTTCAACTTTTCTATACTGTTTGCCTCTCAACATAGTGTGTATTCTTGGCATAAACATCATTGTTCTTATTTATGAATCCTTAGAAACGTCATAACAAAAGGAAATTGTAAGGAAGGCACCAGAAGAGACAGGATTTTAGTCTGTTGTGTACTATGTGATACTGTTGAATCACTATGAGCCTGAATCAGCTCAGTAACATCTAACAAAGAATCCTGATGGTGTAGTGTGTTACATGTCAGGCTGCTGACAAGTCAGTAATTCAAATCCACTAGCTGCTCCACAAAAGAAGAGAAAAAGCTTCCAAAACCAGATGAAGCGTCATTATGGTTTGAAATTGGTTCTAGGATGAGGGATTTTCCTTTGTTTGGTGTTTACACTGTTGGTTTGAAAAGTCATATACATGTTCTGTTTATGCTCATGTCAGGTTAGAAGGCAAGATTTCTATTAAAGAATACAAACTTTAATTCTAGTGCTCTTTTTCTTCACATTGATCAGCCTCACCTGTGCACTACCTTCATTCTCCTTCTTGGGGACCCCTTTACAGAATACTGAGCCAGTATAGTACATAGTGTGTTTTTGCTGCCAATAAAGGTCACTTGTCTATGGCAACTCAAATCTATTAACACCTCCATGGGAAAAGGATGGGTGGTCTCTTCCTCTTGATATTTACAGCTTACTTTGTAAAAACAACGGAGGGTAACACTATCAACTCAATGGTAGTGAGTATGACTATGAGAAAACTGAGGTCCATAAACAACAAGAAAGCTCAAAAGCATTTCAGGCAAAAAGCGATTGAATAAGCTTTTCAATCTGTATGCAGAACAGATCATCCGGGAGGCTGGGCTCTATGAAGAGAAATGCGGCATCAGGATTGGTGGAAGATCTATCAACAATCTGAGTTATGCAGATGACACACCCTGCTTCCTGAAACTGAGGAGGACCTGAAGTGCTTGCTGCAGAGGGTCAAGGACTGCAGCCTCCAATATGGGTTGGGTCTCAATGTCAAAAAGACAAAGATTCTCATCACTGGACCAATTGGCAGCATCAGCATGGATTGTGAAAAGATTGAGATTGTTCACAGCTTCAGTCTGCTTGGCTCCACAATCAGCACTCTTGGCACCAGCACCCAGGAAATTAAAAGGTGTATTGCGATGGAAAAGTCTGATATTAGGGACCTCTCTAAAGTACTGAAGAGCAATGGTGTCTCTCTGGAGACTAAGGTGTGTCTGATACAGGCTTTGCAATCACTTGTTATGTGGCATAGAGTTGGACAATGACTAAGGAGGATAGAAGGAGAATTGATGCCTTGAGCTTTGGTGTTGGAGAAGACTATTGAGGGTACCATGGACTGCTTATAAAACAAACAGATTCATCCTGGAGAGGGTTAAACTGGGCTGCTCCTTGGAGGCAAGGATTCTGAGGCTTCCTCTGACATACTTTGGTCATGTTGTAAGGAGAGACCAGTCCTTGGAGAAGGACATCATGCTTGGGAGGGTAGAGGGCAGGCACAGGAGGGGTAGGCCCTCTAGGAGATGGATTGATTTGGTGACTGGGATTATTGGGGTGAATGTGTCGGAGACAATGAGATTGGTACAGGACAGAACAGAGTTTAGGGCTGTTGTACATAGGGTCGCTATGAGTCGCAAGCAACTCGATGGTACATAACAACAACATTCTGTCATGAACAACCTTAACCCCTATAAAAGTTCAAGAACAACGAAAGAACTATGTTCAAATACCTACCAGACTGACAGCTGAGATGATCTTTTAGCATGCCAATTAGTAAAGCTATGATCAATTGGGCACATGCTACAGAAGTGCAATTTGTTTAAAAAGAAAGTTTTTCATTTTTCTTTCTAAAAATCAAGAATGCTTGTTTCCTGTCTCTGCTTTACAACTACAAGCAACAAATAAAGACCCACCTGTTTTAGTGATAGAGAATATGTGTATCACCTGGGTGGTTCTATCAGACAACTTTGAAGACACTCTCCAACCTAAGGTTTTATAATTCTCCTATGCATGGGTAGAAAGAATGTCCCAATGTCATGCTGCATGTTAAGCCAACTAGCTACCTGATTCTTTTTATTGTTGCCAATCGCACTCTCTTTGAGACACCCATCCCAATTACCCCAGTCACTGAATCAATCCACATCATAGAGGGCCTTCCCCTCCTGCGCTGTCCTCCACCCTCCCAAGCATGATGTCCTTCTCCAAGGATCGATCTCTCCTTACAACATGTCCAAAGTATGTTAGATGAAGCCTCAGAATTCTTGCCTCCAAGGTGTCACCTGGTTTAAACCTTTCCAGGACAAATCTGTTTGTTTTCCTAGCAGTCTATGGTACTCTAAATACTGTTCTCCAGTACCACAGCTCAAAGGCATCAATTCTCCTTCTGTCCTCCTTGGTCATTGTCCAATTCTCTGATGCATAACAAGTGATTGCAAAGACCATGGCCTGTATCAGATGCACCTTAGTCTCCAGAGAGACACCACTGCTCTTTAGTACTTCGGAGAGGTCACTAACAGCAGACTTTCCCATGGCAATATGCCTTTTAATTTCCTGGCTACTGGTGCCAAGAGTGTTGACTGTGGAACCAAGCAAACTAAAACTGTGAACAATCTCAATCTCTTCACCACCCATGCTGATGCTGCCATTTGGTCCAGTGGTGAGAATCTTTGTCTTCTTGACATTGAGCCTCAGTCTTTATTGGAGGCTGCAGTCCTTGACCCTCTGCAGCAAACACTTCAGGTCCTCCTCAGTTTCAGCAAGCAGGGTTGTGTCATCTGCATAACACAGATTGTTGATAGATCTTCCACCAATCTTGACTCCACATTTCTCCTCATAGAGCCCAGTCTCCCAGATAATCTGTTCTGAATACAGGTTGAAAAGGTATGGAGATAGGACACATCCCTGGCATATGCCCTTCCCAATTTTGAACCATGCTGTGTTCCCTTGCTCTGTTCTGACGACTGCCTCCTGGTCCAAGTATATGTTTCACATTAGAACGATCAAGTATTCTGGGATTCCCATTCTTCTCAGAGTCAGCCACAGTTTGTTACGCTATTTTTATTATCTTTTTATTATGTTATTAAAATACCTTCAGGGAATAGCTATGAGGCAAGAAGATTGAGAAATTCTTCTACCATCTGTAACTCAGAGAATTGCTGTTTTGTGTCTGATTCTGATGATTCAGCATTTTACAAGTTAGACTGCTAATCACAAGGTCCGAAGTTCAAATTCACCAACAGTTTCAAAAGGAAAAAAGACATTTTTGTGGAGATTCACAACATTGAAAATCCAATAGAAGGTCACCCCACCATGAGTTGGAATCCACTCAAAGGCGGTGAACTTAGGAGTATTGGCCTTGTAAACATCCATACTTTATTCTTGGAGCTTGAGTTGCTCACACAATCAGATTGTCTCCATAATAGATCTAACGTATCCACCAGAGTATAAAATCGGAATTTCATTCAACATTACTAATCTTTCTATGGATGTTATATCTATTCATCCTGATCAAATCAGATATAAGAGACAACTAAAGAGTGTTTGCAATAATGAAAGTCACTTGAAGTACTCATAGGTATGACATAATGTATAACAGGAAAAGCCCCAGCAGTCTTGCTTGGGTCAAACCTGTCAAAGTGGGGTAGAAAATATCCACAAGGGCCCCCTTCTCTTTGCTGTGAGGAAAAAGGGCGCTGTGAGGATCCTACTCTACTCTTGCATATTCTAGTTTCACACTCTGGTTTTATGTTGCATAAAGTGCAATGCAAATTTTCCAGCTTTATCATACAAAGAAGGGGTAGTCAGACATGAGAGTGCCAGAACAGAATTGTTAGCCCAGATTCGTATCTCTTTAGATATACTGCTTATTTAAGGGGCGGGGGTGGGGGGAGAAGTAGGCTTAGAAGGGAAGATTCAATAATTTGTTCCAAAACCCGAAGACTAGCAGGAAGCAGGAAGAGTGAGTAATTATAGCAGGGTTTTTTGCTACCCAAAGACCTGCCTCCTTTTACAGATGATTTACTAAGCCTTCCTACTTTTCTTTCATTATATATAATTGTATAAGAGTTAAGCCTCTTTCCTCTTCATCTGGCCTCTTGTCTCTCTTGGCCTTCTCTCTTATTCTCAGAGCCAATTTTAGTATTACTCTAATTTCATCTGATTCTCTTAAGTGCTTGAAGCCCATGGTCAAACATTTCAAAAGGCCCTCATTTCCAGGTCCTCCTCCACATTTTCATTGTAATTAATGGAGAATACACTTGGTATCCAACATAGTAACCAGTAATGACTAGTGAAGAATGTGGGTCTAATTAGTCTGTTTCATCTAAATAAATGCTCTGAAAGGGAAAGAAAAAGGAAGGAGAGACACAGGGTGATTAAAGGACTTGTGTAAGTTCTCAAATAGGTAAAGAACTGGGATTTGTTACCAAGCCAGTGAATCATCACTGTGTTGCACCGTCTCCCACTTTACATAAAATATCCACCTGTGTTGGCCAGCCTTCTCTAATTCCTGATCTCTTCTCTCCCCAAGGCTGCCTCCTCCCCACTGTATTCTTGTTATTTCTTATTTCTCTGTTCAGCTATCCTTGATTCTTTTCATCTCCAGTCTTAATTTCCCCTGGCCCAATCCTCTATTTCTACAATCTTGCTTGTTGTTAGATGCCATTAAGTTACTTTCCATTCATAAAAACCTCCATGTGGCAGAGGAGAGCTGAGGATTTTCTTGGCTGTAACCTTTATGGAAGCAGATCATCAAGCTTTTAATTAGTGGAGTAGCTAGTGGGTTCCAATCAGCAACCTTCTGGTTACCCACTGAGTGCTTAACCATTGTACTACCATTCCTTCCAATCTTGCTTATATCTTTAATCTTTTTTCTTATCTTTTCTTATTTGTAAAATAATATTTTACATGCATTATCTGTTTCTTTATCACTCTCTCCATTCCCTAACTTGCTGCAATCTACAGGTGACTTCTCATCCTTCCTTGCAACAATATTGAACCTGCTCTTTTTGTTTTGTTTTTGTTGTTTTTATACTCTTTTCTTTTTAAATTGGTTTGTTTGCAAAGTTCATATACATTATGTTTCACACTATTCTCCATTCACATTGTGTTTCATACAATCATTTTCATAAATTATGTTTTATAAAATTAATTACCATGGACCTTGCACTGTCTTTTCACCCAGATCCTTCCCACTTCCTTCCCTCTCCCCTCCATCCACCAAACTGTGCAACCCTATGGTTTTGTCCCTACTCATCTTCAGCCCTCCCACTCCATGAGTTCCCATGTGTGTTTTACTAGTTACCCTTCTATTTTTACAGTAAGGGTCTTATGCAATATTTGTCCTTAGGAGACTATGTTAGTTCACTCAGTATTTTTCAAAATTGTTGCTCCTGAGTGCTGAGTAGTAGTATTCCTTTGTGTGAATATACCACAATTTCTCAATTCATTCAGTTGTGGTTGGACTTTTGGGCTGTTGAATCTATTCTTAATTAAACTGCCTACTTAAGTGGTTGCCTTTATCACTGTATCATCAATTTCATTCAGCACAATTCCTCCAGCAACATTCTGGGCTTTTTATTTCACTACACTGCTTAGTCCTGATTCTGTTTCTACTTTTTTGCTTTTGCTTTTACTCTGAATTTTTATCGTCACATCATCTAAAAAATAGATTCTCTAGGTTCTGTAGTTGAGACTCTTTTATTTTCGCATTCTTTTTTTTTTACAGTCTCATTCAGAATACTTTTAACTCTCTCTTCTATGGCATGAAATCTGAATTTTGAAGATTAGAACCAACTATTACCTTTTCCTTCTTATGGAGATTAGTCATCAAGTGTGAAGTCTTCAAGCACAGTGAAATAGACGAGAATATATTTTCTCACTGACAGTAGACCTTCTTCAAACTAAAATTGAAGAAGAGCTGAGAAAAAAAGGAAATATTAACCAAAAGCAGAAACCCAAATTAATGATGAAACTAATAAAATGTATTCACTTTCCAATGATTATAATAATATTGTTGTTACAATTGTAGTTATATTTTTCCACGGGTTCCATTTAAATACCAGGATGAATTTTTCTTAGAAACTTTGGTACTTTTTCTTCTTCCTCTCTAGAATCTTCTCTTAATTCTCCCACATGCTCCCTCATTCCTGCTTAGAAAAGATCATATTATTGCATTCTTTGGATCTTTGAACATGATGCTACAGAAATATTTTTAAACAATAGCTTGTATGATGTCTCATCTCTGCTAAAAATTTCTGTGGACTTCACCATTAACATTTCATTTAACTTCAATGTCTTTATCTTTCAGATGTCGCTATTTTTTTTTCAGCTTCTCTGTATCCCACACAAATCAAACCCAAGCTACTTCCTGTTTGATAAATATCCTCCAGAATTTCTTGTCACTTAATTCTGTTAGCCTAAACTGTCATGCCTGAAACGCATCCTTAGCTTCCAAAATTTACTCTCTTAAGACTTGTCTTTAAAGTCCAGTGGTAGGTGATCTCATGCTTTCTTCTTATTCCTGTCCTTTATTCTTCTAATCCTAAAAAGAAACATTATTTATTTTCCCTCATAGTTAACTGTGTATTTGTCTCATTACCTAACAAATTAGAAGGTACTCGAAGTCAAGAAAAAAAGTCTTTCTACCTTTTATATCTCCTGAATATTTAATCTATAACACATAAAATAGATTCTCTGTAATATCTCTTTAATCAAATGTGACATTTTAGGTCTTAAGTCCTTGAAAGGCATATTCTTTATGAGGAACTATTCTGAAGAATGCTTAAAATAGTGCCAAGCTCTAGAAAATTATTTGTTTTATATAAATGATATTTATATGAATTCACAATTATTAAAAATAACTTTACAGTGATATATAAGTTCAGCTTCTTGTAAGAAAATCTTTATTTGCCTCTTAACTATTATTTTTTTAATTTTAAAATTATTTCTTACCATTAATGACAAAAAAATGTATTTGAAAGTGTTGGCATCCACAATAAGGAAGCGATAAACTGAGATAATTATTTTAAATGTCAGGACAAATGAATTAAATTATAATTTGCAGTAATTAGCATTCTTAAAATAGTGTTTGCTAGGAGATTGTTTTTTTCTTTTAGCTAATTTTCTTTTCCTACTCTCTTATTTTGAGTTGTGATATTGAAAGATGTTATGGGCAAAATACTGAAAGACCCAGGAAGCATCAAAAGAAGATTGAGGGAACAGAGTCATTAACCCAAAAGAACTGACTGACACTGAAAAATTTTAGGAAGTACTGTATAAGCAGAGCTCTGGTGGCCTAGTGGCCAAGAAGTTGCATTGCAATAAGAAGGCACGAGTTCAAGGCCACCAGGTGCTTCCTGGGGGAATGATGGGCAATCTCCTCCCCTGCTATTAACTGTATCTGACAACCAGCTAGAAGGTCAGCTGCGGGTCGGTTTCCACTCAATGGTACACAACAACAACAACCACCATATAAGATGGAGCTAATTGTATTGACTCACTATACAGAGTCACTGTACCAAAAGGAATTGGCAAACACAGGAGAATTTCATGAAATAACGTAGGAGCAACGGGGGTAGGTGTGTTGGAAACAGTGAGACTGGCACAGGACAGAGCAAGGTTTAGGGCTGTTGTACATAGGGTCACTGTGGGTTGCGGGTGACTCGACAGCACACAACAACAGCAACAACGGTATTGAAAGAGAAAGTGAAAACTATCAAAGACACTGGCACTACTGCCAAAGGGGCCCTTTAGAGTAGTGAGAGAAGATCTTCACCCTGAAACCCACAGCGTCCCTTTTCAGCAGGAAGTAGCTAAGAGAATACGCCATCCCCTTTTCCTTATGACTCAGGGTGAAGTCCCTCTCAGGGAAGAGTGATAGGGAATGGCAAAGGACACACTAACAAAGAAGATTAATCATATCTGTCTTTGACAAGCACTGTGGCATTTGGACAAGAACAAACTGGGAGGAGGGTAGAGAGAATAGTGCAACAATGAATGAATGGAAACCCCACCCCCCCCAAAAAAAGACACTGGCAAAAAATAAGGCCCCAGTAACCAATGGGATACAAATTGACTTATTTAATTAAATGCATACAGCCCTGAATATGCTCCAAGTCTATGCTAGGAAGTTTGGAGGACAGCTCTCTTGCCAGCAGGTGGAAAGAAGTTCATATGTGTTTCCATTCTCAAGAAAAGTCTTCCAATAGAACAGTGGAAACTATCAAATGATATTAATGTCACATGGATGCAAAATCCTGATAAAGATCATTCAAAACCAGCTATACTAGTACACAGATAGGGAACTGTCAGATGTTCAAGTATGCTTTAGAAGAGGCTGTCGCACCAAGGATATCATTAACAATGTGAGATGGATTCTGATTGAAAGTAAAGAACACCAGAGAATATCAATATATGCTTTATTGACTATGCAAAGACTTTTAACTGTGTGGATCATAGCAAGTTATGGCTAACATTGAGAAGAATGGAAATCCCAAAGCACTTAATTTTGCTCATGAGAAACCTATGTCGAGACCATGAGGCTATTGTGCAAACAGAGTGCACAGAGTGCATCAGAGATGTTTTCTTTCTCCATACTGATTCTATTTGTATGCTGAGAAAACTATTCAAAAAAAGACTCTGAAGAAGAATGTGGCATCAAGATTGGAGAAAGATTCATCGATAACCTGTGTTATGCAGATGACACAACTTAGCTTGCTGAAAATGAGGAGGACTAATAGTACTAGTTGCAGAAAACCTAAGTATATAGACTTCAATATGGATTGCATTTCAATGTCAAGAAAACAAAAATTCTTGCTACTGGGCATACAGGCAACATCATGATAGATGGAGAAAAGATTGAAACTGTCAACAACTTCCTCTTACTTGGATCCAGAATCAATAACCTTGATACCAGTAGTCAGGAAATTAGGAGATATATCACACTCAGAAAATCTGTAGTTAGGGATGTCTCCAAATTATTGAGAAGTAACGGTGTTAGTTTGAGGACTAAGGTGTTTATGGTTCAGGCCATGGTCTTTCTGATAACTTGTTATACATCGGAGAGCTGGATAAAGAGCAGGGATGATATACGAAGAATCATGCCTTTGAGCTGTGTTGTTGGAGAAGAGTGCTAAACATCCCATGGACTCCAAAAGAACAAACAAATATGTCTTGGCAAAAGTGCAGCTGGAGTGCTCTTTAGAGGAATAGCTTTTGCTAGAAATCTGCAGGGAAAATTTCCAGGAGGGGCTATTCCTTGGAGAGGGACATGATTCTTTTTTTTCCTTTTAATTATTTTTAAATTTTATTATTTTTTTGTGTGTATCATCAAACCAGATCTGAGTGGTCCAGGAGGAAATTGCCCCACCTTCTCCAGCAGAGCATCTGGTGGTTCTGAACCACGTACCTCTGGGATTGCAGTGCAACTTCTTGCCACTAGGCCACCAGAGCTCCCCGGAGGGACATGATACTTAGAAACACAGAAGGCTGGCAAAGGAGAGGAAGAACCTCAACTGGGCAGATTGACACAGTAACTGACACAATGGATGTCTATCAGGAAGCGTGTAATAAAGTGTGAGGATGGCACAGGGTTAATATCTGTTGTTCATAGGGTTGCTATGGTCATACTTGACTCGATAGTTCCTAACAACAACAATCCTTAGTATCCACATAAATGCAAAACTCAACTTCTTTCCGTCAAGTCAGAACCAACTCATAAATGACCCTTCAGCATGCTTTGGAAGCTATAAATAAATCACACTTGAAGAGATTTACCTTCTTCTCCTGTGAAGCTGCATGTGAATTTGAATGGCAAGAGAGTACCTTTGGATTACCTACTTAACTCCATGTGGACTATACCATCAACTCAGTTTAGACAATATTAGTAAATATAAAAAATACTTGACAATATTGATAAATGCATAGAAGTCCATTAAAAGTTATTTCGACAATTATGAGAATATAATTCTCACTCCTGCTCTACTGGATTGCTAACATTTCAAAAGGTTTCAAAACAATGAAAGCTTTCTCCAAAACATCTGAGTGAGAAATGCAAATTCTAAGCAGAAAGTCAAGCCAGAATCAGTTTGAAACCCTGCTTTTAGTATTGGGATTCTTTTAATATTCTTTTACTCTTTGGTTCTCTATAAATTTTATTTAAGTCTGTTTCTAATTACTGTTATGGTTGTTGGGTTTTTTTTGCTGTTTAGTCTGATCAGGACCAACTCATAGCTGACCCTCTACTGGGTTTTCAGAGACACAGGAGGAGATTGCACATCTTTCTCTAATGGAGCAGCTGATGGATTAGAACCATCTGCCTTTAGATTGACAGTGGTACTCATTACCACTCAACCACTATAGCATCAGTCTCATTATTCTGCATATTTGCAAGTGACCAAAGAGACAAAAATCTTTCCTCATGAATTAAATTTAAGTGGATGAAAACAGACAAGAGGAAGAAAAATGTCAAAATGAGGACATTTCCCCCCTATAAGATGTTAAGTGTTTTGAAGAGAACAAAAATTATAAGAGGGCTGTGAATGAGCTAGTAATGAGATGAAATTACAAAAGAAGAAACCTCACAGGTTTCAGTAAGGAGTAATAAATGAGAAGAGGAGTAGTAGGTTTTATGGGAGTTTTTTTAAAATAAAACTTTATTTTAATTGTAATTTTAACAACATTTTCAGAAAAATTAGACTTTGATTAATTTGTTTTTGCATACTTTATGCCCTCTCTCTCCTTCCTACCCTGCCCAGTTCATTTTTTTTAATATTCATTCATTGTTGCACAATTACCTACCTCCCTGACCCCCAGTTCTCTTTGTAATGAATAGTAATTTTTCTTTACACACACATCAATGGCAGTGGAAATAGTCACATAGTCAAACTTTGGTCAAGTCACCGTGTTTTTCCTTCTAAAATATCAACTAACTTTTTCTTATGTATCAAAAAACCCCCACAATTATGTGGAAGAGAAATCCTTTAGATAAATCTCAATTTCAAAAACTACATATTCCTATTCAAATTTTTAAATCCTTAAAAAAAAATCCTTTGCCTATCTGTAAAAAATAAGTTCAGGTGATTTTTTAATAACCTCTCATCCAATGAAAATTCACCACTTTTGACTTCATGGAAACTTAACTAGTCTGTTGTTGACCAGAAGTCTTATTGATAACCTAATAACATATTTTGTAAATATTATATTCTTCAGTCACTTATGATCTGCATTTTCAATAGGAAATATACAGACATTTTCAAAAATTTTAAGGTTCCATGCCTACTGGGATAACTACAGTGTCAGTTTCTCAAATTTCCTTTGTTTATAATGGTCCTTATAGTGAATTCATTTATTTGGAAAAAACAGGAAACTGCAGCTGCAAAATTCAATATACTGCACACACCAACTTTTTCTTATAAAGTCATGACATTTCTCTGCTTCTTTAGAACACTTCTACCATCACTTGTGGTATGATATACAGGTTTCATGATATTATTAAAGTTTGTAATATTACAATAAACAGTGAAAAATAGTCAGAAACAAGGAAAAAGCCCCTTTTTATTGTGATACGCAATTTACTAGAGAGACAACCACTCATGTGATAATGATTAACATCCTATAATGCTTTTTAAAAAAATACCAGCAGAAAGGGGCCCAAGCAGTACAAACCCATGTATTTCAAGGGTCAACTGTGTAATAAATCTCTTGTCATGTGATTGGTATGATTTTTGTTGATGTTGTGTGTCTTTGAGTTGCCTGTGAGCCATAGTGGCCCTAATTGCAGCAGCTTTGAACCCTGCCCTGTCTTGAGCCAGTCTCATTAATTCTGACACAACAACTCCAAGTGCCATCTTATCTGAGGTCTTCCTCTACTGTACAGTCCCTCTACCCTTCTAAGCATGATGTTCTTCTCTAATGACTTCTCCAAATCTCTCCTGGCCATGTGCCCAAAATATGTGATACAGCACTTCAAAATCCTACCATCCAAGGAAAAATTTGGTTTTACCCTCTTCAAGATAGACCTATGTGTTTTCTTACCAGTCCATGGTACACTCAAGACTCCTCTCCAGCATCACAACTTGAAGGCATCAATTCTTCTTCTGCCATCCTTAGTCACTGTCCAACTCTCTGAGGCAAACGAGTAATTGCAAAGACGATTGCCTGGACTAGGTTCACCTTAGTCTCTAGACTGATGTCAGTGCTTTTCAGCACTCTCAAGAGGTACCTAATCTCAGATTTTCCAAATGCAATTAGTCTTTTGATGGCAATATTAATCTCTGATGAAATAGAGTTCAGAATGAAAACTACCAAAGATAAGGAAAGGCATTGCATACTGATTAAAGGCAAAATAGATCAAGAAGACATAACTTTGGTCAACATTTATGCACCAAAAGATGCTGTTGTTAAGTGCTGTCAAGTCCCAGGCAACTCATAATGACCCTATGAAGGAGAGTCCTTGATGCTTGGGTGCCGTTCACACTCTCTCTAGGCACCAAAAGATAGACCTGAAAAATACATAACAATAGTTAACAGAATTGAAGAAATAAACAGCACCACAATAGTGTGATAGGAGATTTCAACGCACGACTATCACCAACAATAGGTCAACTTAATAGAAACTCAACAAAGATGCAGAAGATCTAAACTATACAATCAGCCAACTTGACCTTGTGGATGCATCCAACTAAAACTCAATTAACTTTTTTCTCAAGTGCACATGGCACATTCTCCAGAATTGTGCATATATTATGACACAAAGTGAGCTTCAACAAATCAAAAACCATTGAAACACTATAGAGTATCTTCTTGGACCACAATGCCATAAAAGTAGAAATTAACCACAGAAGAGTATAGCTTACAAAACCACCAACGTGGAAGCTAAATAACTCTCTGCTAGAACATGATTGTGTTATAAAAGAAATAATGAATGAAATAAAAAAGTTCCTTGAAAAAAATGAAAATAAAAATACAATTTACCAAAGCCTCTGGGATACAGCTAAGGCAGTCCTCAGGGGGCAGTTCATAGCAATAGGTACACACATGAAGGAGGAAAAAGAAGAAGAATCAATGATCTAGCTCAATACCATCATCATCTAGGAAAACAATCTAATCCTAACACCCCCCAAAAGAAAAGAAAATATAAGGATAAAAGCTGAAATCAATGAGATAGAAACAGACAAAGAATTGAAACTATCAATAAGACCAAGAGCTGGTTTTTAGAAAGGCTCAATAAAATTGACAAATTCTGGCAATCTTAATAAAAGAAAAAAAGAGAGAAGACACAAATAATTTTACTAACGAATGATAGAGGTGACATAACAACAGAACCAGAGGAAATTAAATTGCTAATGTCATAATACTATGAAAAGCTATACTCTGATAAATTTGAAAACTTAGAGAAAATGGACAAATTCCTTGAAACATATTCCCTACCCAGATTTACAAGGACAGATATAGAACACGTGAACAGACTCAATTCAAAAGAAAAAATTGAAAAGGTCATAAAAAGACTTCCTTCCCCATAAGAAAAGTCCTGGACCAGATGGATTCACAGCTGAATTCTACCAAACATTCAGAGAAGATTTAGCACCAATTCTATGTAAATTATTTTTAAAAATTTTAAAATAAGGAACACTTCCAGAATCATTCTTTGAAGCAAGCATAACCCAAATTCCAAAACCAGGAGAAGATATCACCAAGAAAGAAAACTACAAACCAATATCTCTCGTGAATATACATGTAAAGAACCTTAACAAATTCTTAGCCAATAGACTCCAAAAGCACATCAAAACAATAATTCAGAGGTGGACAATGACTAAGGATGACAGAAGAATAGATGCCTTCGAGTTGTGGTGCTGGAGAAGATTCTTGAACACGGGTTGCCAAGAAAACAAATAGGTCTGTCTCAGAGAGGGTGAAATCAAGTCTTTCCTTGGAGACTGATTTTGAAGCTCTGCTTCACTTACTTGGACACATGGCCAGGAGAGAGAGGTCCTTGGAGAAGGTCATCATGCTCTCAGGGTGGACTGACAGTGCAGGAGATGAAGACCTTGGACGAGATGGACTGATAATACAGTAACTGGGGCAATGGACGTTGGTGTGTCAGAATTAGTGAGACTGACTCAGAACAGGGAAGAGTTCAGAGCTGCTGTACATAGGGTTACTATACATCGCAGGCAACTCAATGGCACATAATATAATAACATACTATGACAGGTTAGGAAGCAAAAGTGGTATCCACTTCCTAAATAACATGCCTCCAGAAACTCCATGAACTTTGATAAATGTCAATGGTTGTAGAAGGGCTTCAGACCTTTTGTTCACAAGGTCACTATGAATCATGCTTGACTCACTCAAAGGCAATCGACAAGAGCAGAGACCATTAGGCAAATTATGAAACTGGATTGAAAAAAAAAATCAAAGAGGTCATAGCAATAGTGAAAATGAGAAGTTGTGAAATCCTAAATCAAGACAGAAAGAGGACTCATGGAAATCACACAAAGAAAAGGAAAGATGTAGATTCAATCATAAAGACGAAATCCTAAGTTTCTGGAAAATTCTGGATGAAATTTCTTTTATAAAGATATTAATAGATACTCATGTAAATAGGATTCATTAAGGTTATTATTTTGTTAGATTCTGTCAAGTAAAATGTTATTCATAGTGATTCTATGAACAGCAGATCTGAACTCTGTCCTATCCTGTACCATCCTCACACTTCCTGACATATTCTTGTTCATTGTTACAGTCCCTGTGTCAATCCATCTGGTTGTGGGTCTTTCCTCTCCTTTCCTCTCCAACTTTGAAAGCATTATGTTCCTTTCAAAGTAATAACCTCTTCTAGCAATGTGGCCAAAGTATAGAGATTAAGCTTTATCATCTTCATCTTTAAAGAACCCCCAAAACACTCTGGCTGCATAAACATATTCTTATTCTGCATAAACATAAGATAAACATATTCTTTTGGTATCCTAGGCATTATTGAAATGAGAAGATGAACTGCCTTTGGTCCCTTTGAATCAGAAAAATCACATGGTATACTATACTGGGAATGAAGAACAGAGGAAGAATCTTGTTGCATTCCCAGTTAAAAAGACAAAAAATTTTAGAAAAGACAACTTCAAGTTCTATCCTGAAATACATTGCTGTAAGTAATAGAATATTATCCATGCACATATATTTTGACATCTTAATACGATTATTATTCAAATATATGCATCAACAGCTAAAGCCAAAGAGAAGGAAATTGAAATTTTGATCAAATTTGGCAGTGTGAAATTGATCAAACATGCAATCAAGAAAAATGAAATCAAAGCTACTAATATTTAAAATCAAAAGACAGAGGCGGGGGAAAAACCCTGGGAATGAGATTCAGAACTACAATGAAAATGAAAAATTTAAAAATGCTCAATAGCAGCATAAATGCTAAAAAAGGGAAATATTCAAGGGAAAAAAGTAAAGAAAGTCAAAGGCCAGAAGGAGGTTAAGCAAAATAAGTGTCAAATGTCTGTACAAATTTTTGTTAATTAATGTTTATATTAATGCTGCTTTAAGTGACACAATCTCAAAAAAAATGGCTTATGAAAAATCATCTTAATTCACATGGCTGATGCATCCAGAAGTAGCACTGAAATATTTTAAAAAATAATCAAAATGCTAACACTCTTCATCACTCAATCCTGCCTTTCTCTGTTGATTCCATGTCTTTGCCTATTAAAAATAATTGTCAATCTCCTGCTTTGCATCAAAACATGTGCAGCTCACATTCTGTCAACTCAAACAATGATACAAATTACTTTTTACAATGATGCTATATAATAAAGTCTAACTGGTCGCTAAACTTTACTTTTTTTTTTTTTTTACTAAAGCAATACTTGCCAAAGAAATATTATGATGATCAAGCTGTGATTTTAAATATATGCCATGCTTATGATGTAATCTTTGAGATAATTGCCCCCTTAGAATTTAAGCTCTATCAGGAAGAGATTCTGGATTAAATGTAAATACCCTAGGCTTTGAGTAGATCTGATCAAGGAAACAAATAAGAAATCAGCATCAGCAAGATAACAAAAAGATCATGAAGAGTTTTTGAAAACTAAACATATTTCTAAATAGTCCATGAATGTGGAAGAATGTAAAAAAGAAAGTTTCAAAGGAAACTGGGAAATCAAAATGAATGAAAATGCAACATATCAAAATTTGTAGGGTGTCACAAAGCTTTGCTGAAAGAGGAATTTTCTGTTAGCAAAGAAAAAGGTGTGAAAGCAATAATAAAATCCCCTATAAAATATAATGAAATAAGAACAAAATAAATCCAAAGTAGGCCAAAAAGGGCTTTAGCAAAGAGAAGAGCAAAAATGGAATTAAAATTAAAAATTGAAAAGCAATAGAGAAAATCAACAGTAAAAGCCCACTGATTCTTACAAATTTGATAAAACTGACAATCTTACAAATGGTTGATTTAAGAAAAAGAAAGAAAATATGTATAAGAATTACCAATTTCAAGGATAACAAAAATGTGATATATACATATAATGGAATATTATTCATAAAAAGAAATTGTCTTGATGCATGCTAAAACATGGATGAACTTTGTTCATCCAAGGCATAGTATTTTAAATGGCTTCCTACGCATCTGGAAATTGGACAATGTATAAAGATGACCAAAGAATAATCAATGCCTTTGAATTGTGGTGTTGGTGAAGAATATGCCACGGACTGCCACAAGAGTAAACATAACTATTATAAAGAAAGTGCAACCAGAATTCTGGTTAGAGGCAAGAATGGTGAAACTTCATTGTGCTTAATTTACTTGCTTGTTTTAAGGAGTAACCAATTCTTGGAAAGAGGCCTCATGCAAGAAATGATAGGAAGACTTCAATGAGTTGGACTAACACAGTAACAACCAAAATGAACTTGAACATGACAGATCAGGAGGGTGGTACAGGATAGGGCAAGGTTCAGCTCTATTGTTTATAGAGTTATATGAGTCATGGTTGACTTGATGGCACTTAAAGACAAGTAAAATAAGTCCTTAACAAAAGAGCAAATTTTTTTTTATTTTATTTTGTGTGCGTGTACCGTCAAATCAGATCTGACTGGTACAGGAGGATATTGCGCCTCCTTCTCCGGCAGAGTATCAGGTGGATTTGAACCCTGTTCCTCTGGGATTGCAGTGCAGCTTCTTGCCACTAGGCCACCAGAGCTCCCTAAAAGAGTAACTTTTTTACAAGCTTATTTACATAAAATATCTGTTGTTTGTTGTTGTTATGTGCCGTCGAGTCGCTTGTGACTCATAGCGACCCTATGTACAACAGCCCTAAACTCCGCTCTGTCCTGTGCCAATCGCACTGTCTCTGACATTCCCATCCCAATTATCCCAGTCACTGAATCAATCCACCTCATAGAGGGCCTTCCTCTCCTGCGCTGTCCCTCGACCCTCCCAAGCATGATGTCCCTCTCTAAGGACCGGTCTGTCCTCACAACATGTCCAAAGTATGTTAGATGGAGCCTCAGAATCCTTGCCTCCAAGGAGCCACCCGGGTTAACCCTTTCCAGGACAAATCTGTTTGTTTTCCTAGCAGTCCATGGTATTCTCAATACTCTTCTCCAGCACCACAGCTCAAAGGCATCAATTCTCCTTCTATCCTCCTTGGTCATTGTCCAACTCTCTGATGCATAACAAGTGATTGCGAAAACCATAGCCTGTATCAGACGCACCTTAGTCTCCAGAGAGACACCATTGTTCTTCAGTACTTTGGAGAGGTCCCTAACAGCAGACTTTCTCATGACAATGCGCCTTTTAATTTCCTGGCTGCTGTGCCAAGACTGTTGACTATGGAGCCAAACAAACTAAAGCTGTGTACAATCTCAATCTCTTCACCATCCATCCTGATGCTGCCAATTGGTCCAGTGGTGAGAATCTTTGTCTTCTTGACATTGAGCCTCAATCCATATTGTAGGCTGTAGTCCTTGACCCTCTGCAGCAGGCGCTTAAGGTCCTCTTCAGTCTCAGCAAGCAGGGTTGTGTCATCTGCATAATGCAGGTTGTTGATAAATTGTCCACCAATCTTGACCCCACATTTCTCCTCATAGAGCCCACCCTCCCAGATAATCTGTTCTGCATATAGGTTGAAAAGGTATGGAGATAGGACGCATCCCTGGTGCACACCCTTCCCAATTTTGAACCATGCAGCAAATCTATAGAGATCAAAGTTTAATGGTGAGAATGAACTTTGTTGGCTTAGTGATTAAGAACTCATCTACTAAATGAAAGGAAGTAAAGACTAGGTAAGATGTTACAGTAGAAATTTAAGCCTAGGAAATGCTATAAGATAGCTCTACTTTACCATAGAGGGTCTCTATGTGTAGGACACACAGTAACAATAACAACAACAACACAACAGGTGGAAGGATTAGAAGTCCCTGTAGCACAAAATATGAAGCAGGTAAGAGTTCAAAATGTTGGAAGTCCATGCCTACTCGAGGCACCAAAGCAGAGATCTGGTCTCCCTGGGGGTCTGCTTCTGAAAAATCACACTCAGTATAAAGAATGAAGAATCACTGTTTGAGGAAGCAGTGAGTTTGGATTGATGGTGATGGGACATTTGGGAATGGATATTGGTGGTAACGCATAACAACAAATTGTGGCTGACTTTGAATGAGAATCCTAGAACACCTTATTGTGCTCAGAGCAAGGAAACATTACATGGGTCAAAATCAGGAAAGGAGTGTGACAGGGATAAAAGTTTGCTCCTTAACTTTTCAGTCTGTATGTAGAACAGGTTATTTGAGAGATTGGACTTTATGAGGAAGACTGTGGCATTAGGGTTGGAGGAAGAGTCATCAATAATCTACATTATCCAGTA
>NW_006399755.1:36081704-36106656 GCF_000299155.1 Elephantulus edwardii | reverse complement strand
GCAATGACTAAGGATGACAGAAGAAGAATTGATGCTTTTGAGCTGTGGTGCTGGAGAATAGTCTTGAACATACCATGAAACACCATGAAAACAAATAAGTTTGTCTTGGAGAGGGTGAAACCAAGTTTCTCCTTGGAGGATAAGATTTTGAAGCTCTATCTCACATACACCGGGCACATGGCCAGAGGGGACCAGTTGTTTGAGAAAGACATCATGCTTGGAAAGGTGGAGGGACAACACAGGAGAGAAGGACCCAGGATGAGATGGATTGATACAGTAACTGGGGCAGTGAGGGTAGGTATGTTGGAGTCAGTGAGACTGGCTCAGAAAAGGGCAGACTTTAGAGCTGTTGTACCTAGGGTCCCTATGAGTCATAGGTGACTTGACAGCACATAACAAATTCAATGACACATAATTATTTATTATGTATTATATATTATGACATAAATGTTGTTGTTGTGTACCATAGGGTTGGATCCAACCCGTAGCTGACTCTCAGGCAGGTTTTCAGAGACAGTTAATTGCATGGGAGAAAATTGCCCATTTTCCCATCAAGCAGCTGGTGACCTTGAACTCCATGCCTTTAGGATTGCAGTATAACTTCTTGCCACTAGGCCACGAGAGCTCTTTATGGTATAATTGGTGGCACTGAATTGCACATACAAAAACATTGAAACGACAAATAGTATATATAATCTACTATTTTTTTTATTATACTAGTTTATTTGCAAAATTTGAATACAGTTTTCCAGAACAGATTTTTCAAATTTCCCTCACCCCACCCAAACATCAAATTGTAGAACTCCATGATTAATCCCCCCTTCCCCTGCAAATCCTCATCCCTCTGCATCTACCCCTCCCTCGGATCCTTATACTCATCTTGCCATAATGGTTTTATACAATAGTTGGCCTTGTGGGACTGAGTTAGTTCATTCATCCTAATGCTCTCTAGTCCCTCCCAAGTTAGGTAATAATTTACAGAATCATTGCTCCTGTGTACTGTGTAGTATTGCATTGTGCAAATACTATTTTTGTAACAATAAAAACAATGAACAAGAGAAGATTATTATAGACACTAATCAAATAAAAAAGATAATTGGGGAATACTACAAAGAAATCTATTTACGTAGATGTAACAATTTAAATAACAGAAGCCATTTCTTAAAAAATACAAACTACATACATCACTCAATGTGTGATAATTGTTATTTTTGTTACGTACCCTTGAATTGGAACCAATGCATAAATTGTGCTATAAAACGTTATCCATCTTTCTTCCACAAAGCATCTGGTGAACTCAAACACCTGCCCTTGGGTGAGCAGCACAGGTCCCTACCACTAACTTCCAGAACTCCTTATTTATTATATAGTTATGATTATGCTAAAATTATTATGAATAGGCAAAGGAATTTAATTTTAGAGGGAAAACCACAGTAAAGTAGAATTTCTACTTGATTTTAAGATTTATTCTATAGCTCCTAGTGCTCAGATGAAATAGTTCAGTTGAGAGAAGTTTAAACTAAGATCTAAAGATCCCCGAATCCATCACAAATTTTGAACATTACGTGGCAACCTCAACAAGTGACATTGGTTCTGCAGAGTTCTTGTGGCTTGTTGTTGTTATGTGCTGTCAAGTCACCTGCGACTCATAGTGACTCTATGCACAATAGCTTAGAACCCTGCCTCTCCAGAGCCAATTTCACTAACTCCACCACATCTGCCTCCATTGCTGTGTAATCTATCTCTTTCAGAGTCTTCCTCTCTTGCATTGCCCTTACAAGCATGATGTCTTTTCCAAAGACTGGTCCATCCTGGGAATATGTCCAAAGTATGTGAGATAGAGCTTCAAAATCCTTGCCTCCAAGGAACAACTTGGTTTCATACTCTCCAGGTCAGACCTGTTTGTTCTCTTGGTGGCCCATGAAATGTTCACTACTCTTTTCCAGCACCACAAGTCAAACACATCTATTCTTCTGTCATTCTTGGTCATTGTCCAGCTCTCTGATACACAGAAAGTAACTGTTAAGACTGGCCTGTATAAGGCACCCTTTAATCTCTAGACTGAAGTTGTTTCTCTTCAACACTCTGGAGGGGTCCCTGACAGCAGATTTTCCTAATAGAATTCATTTTTTGATTTTCTGATTGTTGATTGTGGAACTGAGCAAGCTGGAACTGTTAATAATCTCAATTTCTACTTCATCTATCATGGTGCTGGACACACTCCTCACCAACAGGCTTGGGAAAATGACAGAAAGTAATTCAACAAGAGAAGGATTTTTTTTATTTTCAAAAAAGGTATTGAAACAATTATACATCACTACAGGAAAAATTAAGGTGATCCAACAGAGTGTGGAAATTATTGAGCAATACTACTAATATCACATGTAGCAAAGTCCTGCTGAAGATTATCTAAAAATGATTGGAACAGTAAATAGAGCATGGCACCAGGACATTGTAGTCAATGTCAGATGGATCTTTGCTGAGAAAAGAGTGTACCAGAAGAATGTCCATCTGTATTTTGTTGACAATGAAAAAACATTTGACTGTATGGCTCCCAATAAATTTTGGATAACTTTGAGAAGAATGGGAATTCCAGAACACTTGATGGTGCTCATGCAAAATCTATACTTTGACGAGGAAGCAATCATTAAAACAATGCAAGGAAACAGTGCATGATTCAAAATTGAGAAAGGAATGCATCAGAGATGCATCTTGTCTCCAGACCTTTCAATATATATGCAAAACTGCTAATCTATGAAGCTGGGTTTTAAAAGGAAGAGTGTCGTATCAGAATTGAAGGGTGATTCATCAACAGCTTGTGTTATCCTGGTGATATAACCTTGCTTGTCAAAAATGAGGAAAGCTGGAAGTGTTTGCTGCAAAGGTCAAGAAATTCAGTCTTAAATATGGATTGAAGACAAAGATTTACACCAAGAAGAGAAAGATTCCTACCACTTGGCCAATTGGTAGCAACATGATAGATGGAGAAGAGATTGATATTGTTAACAATTTCAGCTTGCTTGGTTCTACAATCAACACTCTTGGTAATAGGAGTCAGCAAAAAGACAGAATTTGCTGTCAGGAATCTCTCTATTGTACTAAAGAGCAATGATGTCAGTCTAGAGACTAAGGTACACTTGATCCATGCCATAGTCTTTGCAGTTACTTCCTATACATCAAAGAGCTGGAAGATGATGAAGGATGACAGGAGGTAGATCAATGCTTTGGGGTTGTGTTGCTGGAGAAGAGTATTAAACATACCATGGACTACAAAGAGAACAGATTTGTCCTGGCAAGGGTGAAACCAAGTTGCTCCTCATATACTTTGGGCCAAGAGGTTCCAAGTTGAATAGAGGATCCTTCAGCAAAGGGACATGCTTATGCTCTCAGAGTACTGTTTTGATAACAATAGGAAAATAAAAAATTGACTATATAAAAAGGGAGATAGAAGGGCATGAAACATGAAGGGGCTATCTTACATACTTTCACAAAAGTAATTACTAGTAAGATGATTGTAAGGGAGGAAAATCCTCACAATACAAATGAATGAAATATAATGTAAATGTAAGACAATATATAACACAATGTATATAAGCGATAAAAAAAGTAATTAAAAAAGTAAAAGAGAATTATATCACCAAAGAAATTGTGGTAATATTACCAAAACATTAGAGAATAAATACTGCAAATAAATAGATCGTTGTCCAACACAGACGGGCATTATATTTACTCTTCCTAATGAACATTATTTCAATCTTACATTGTCTATTATCAAGGACTTGAAAAACAGTCTGATTCATCTCTCTTTTATGTATAGCAATCTTGGATTGTTCCCTTTGTTCTGAATCATATGGGGAAGACATTGGCAAATACGCTACTATTAAAGCAAAAATTAAAATATTCCCTGGAGATGGAGTAATGTAATAAATAAAATACATTTACAAGTAACTACTTCCTAAAATCTCAACTATTTTATCAGTAAGAAACTTTCTCAAAATACCTAACATCAATTTCTTGTTATACAATAAAGAGTCTGATGAGTTCTTCTTTGCTATTACTACAGAATTCAAGGTCTAATTTAAAAATCCTCTGTCTTCTTATATCCTGTGTTCGAAATGCAGACCTTTGTCTAAGCTAATTGTGAGAATGGGTGCACAAGAATGGGAAGATGAACAGATAACTTTTAGCCTCAGTTGGTGAAATCTGCTTGCTCACAGTGGGCCTGTCACTGGGCTATTCAAGAAGCCTAATTGAAAGAAACAGATTTTTGCATGTGCAGGCTTTTGAATTGCCTCTGAAAGCCAGAGTGACTCTATCCCAGTCCACTGAAGAGGGAAGGGGTTGTTTTATGAGTTTAGATGTTCAATTTGATACAGCACCTCTCACTACTAAGGGTATCAGTTGCAAATTATGCTACAAAGACTCAATATCATTGTTGTTATTAAGTGCTGCCAAGTCATTGCAATAACTCATTGCAACCATATAAATAATGGACCTTGTCACATCCTGTGACACCCTTATTATCTCTGATATACTTAACCTATTCTTATAGTCACTATGTCAATCCACCTTAAGGGTCTTAATCTCTTTTGCTGACATTTCACCTTTCTCATATTCTTTACCTTTGCAAGCACAATGTCTTTTTTCAAGGAGTGGCTCTCTGCTAACAACATGCCAAAGTATGTGAGACAAAAGTTTTACCATCCTTGCCTCTAAGGAGCACTCTATATGCACTTTCTCCAAGATGTGTTTGTTCTTTTGGCAGTCCATGGGGCTTTCAGAACTCCTGTACAATACCACAACTCAAAAGCACCAATTTTTCTGTCATCCTTATTCACTAACTTTCAGATGCATAGCAATTAAGTAAAAAGACTATGGCTTGGATCAAGTACACCTTGCTCTTTAAATTGATATTATTACTCCTGAGCAACTTAGAGAGGCCCTTGACAGCATATTTTTCCCAGTGCAATACCTCCATCTCGCTTGATTTTTTTGGCTGCTGGTACCAAGGGTGTTGTGAATCCACGTAAGATGAAATTATTGAAAACTTCAATCTTTTCTCTATCAATCATGATGTTGCCTATTTAAACAGCGGGGAGGATTTTTGTTTTCTTGATGTTGAGATGTAATCCATATTAAAGGCTGGAGGCGTTGTTCTCCTCCAGCAAGTGCTTCAAGTCTTCCTCACTTGCAGCAAGCAAGGTTGTGTCATTTGCATAACTCAAGTTGTTAATGAGTCTTTTTCTAATCTTGACGCCTCAGTCTTCTTCATAATGTCCATCTTCTCTAATAATTTCCTCAGCATATAGATTAATAGGTGTGGGAAAAGCATACAGTCCTGAAGCATATCATTCCTGATTTTAAACCATGCAGTGGGACTTATTAAACAATATTCAAGCATTGCTAATGAAGCAAATCCAGCACATCATTAAACTTAAAGTGACTTGTGAGATGTCACCTTGTAAAGTTCCACAATTTTACAAATAATAGTAAATGGTAATGGCAATAACAACTCATATGCATGTGAATTAGCTTTATATCTAAGAAGTCCTTTCATTTCAATGACTGAGGTTTATCCTCTGTGCCATAGTTGCTAATCATAGAGCTTCTAATCCAAAGCTCACCATCTTGAATTTACCAGATCCTCCGCAGGAGAAACATGGAAAGTCTCTTCTTGCTAAGATTTACAGCCTCAGAAACCCAGTAGAGGTTAATCATGAGTTGGAATCAACCCAGTAATAGTGGGGTGTGCTTAGTTGCATCTGTAAGAGAATAATGTGTGGGTTTTTTGTGTTGTTGTTTTATTTTTTCATTCACAGATGAGACAATGAGGCTTGAAGAGATAAAGTGACTCCGGGAGATCATACTGCCACTAGCTGGTGGTGCATGAACTTGAATGAAGTTTTAAGTGTATGCAAAACTCTGGCTCTCTGCAGTGACCACGTCCTAGTAATGATAATGTGCTTAGTGCCAGAGAAGCAATGAAAATCAAATAATTCTTCCCAAAGAAATAAAACTGGCTTTGAATCCCCTTATCTACAGTCCAATTACATTAAGAAAGAAGCTTGGTTCTAAATCTGAGAACTGCATAGTCTGGGGATGGTAGTCGGAGGATCTCAATTCAATTGCCAGCAGTAGTTGTGCTTCTCTTTTCTCCCCATTGCTATGCAGCAGACTCTCTCTTAGACCTCAGGCACATTTACACAGCATGTTAATAAAAGACAGTCCCTGACAGCAAGGATTACACACTCGGCATGTAAAACAAAAGCAAACAGAGTAGATATGTACTCACAGCGATCTATACACATACAAAACCACTGGCCTCTAAATGAAAGGAAGCAAACGTTTGCCACTCAAAGCAGGTAAGATGCTATTTACCTAGAGATGCCTGATATTAGATATGCCACTGGTGAAATGAGTAACATAGGCTGCTTTTCCCAGGTCTGCAGCAGACTATTTTTTAAGGCTTAGTATAAGATTTCTGTATAAGGTTCTGTGTTTTGCTGGGCTGTGTTTTGGTGTATCATTTGTTTTATTTTAAAACAAATGGTACTCAATAGCTTTACTATGATTACTACTAATTTATAGCTTTATGTTTTTAATTAATCAGTCTGTCTCTGGTATTGAACAAGGTACTTTTTGCATTGTATTCCATGGTCCCACAAAAGGATGTCTCAAAATACTTTCAAAACAAACAAAACTTCACTATGGTTGAGTCCACCTCAAAGCTACTCTCCATCAGATTTCTGAGGCAGAAGGAGACTGCCCATCTTTGTAGTAGATTGTACATCTTTCTCCTTTGGAATGTCTAATGAGTTTCAACCGTCAACTTTTTAGTAATTAGCCGGATATGTTGCAAACTAAGTTGTCAGGACTTCTTAAAAATAGCACAGGGCAAGTATTTGAACTCTGGTGGACTAATTAGTGGTAAGGAGCTGCACCTTCCAACTCAAAGGCAAGTAGTTCAAATCCACCAGCTGATCCATACGAGATAAATGGAAAAATCTCCTCCCATGTGATTTACAGCTTCTAAAAATCCACTGGAGAGTCAGTTATGAGTAAATTCTGACTTGACAGCATATAACAGCAATGACAAAGTTCAAAGAGGTTTTAGATAGTACATCCAAAGTGCCACATCAGGTAAAAGAGATACCAGTCTGGGTTTATTGAAAGCACACTTCTTTTACTACACCACCTTGCCCTCTTGGACTTTATAGATTTCTTCACCCATATTTTCTCGTTACTTTTTTTTCTCACAGATTATTGAAAGCCATTAGAGTTAGAAAAGATGAGAAGACCCTATTCTACCCTTTTTCTGTTGTGTGTTTCTTCATTAACCACAATAGCCATTTACCTGCTCTGTCTTCTAACATAGGGATCATGGTGGTCTAGAGGGTGAGAAGTTGCACTATCAACTCAAAGGCAGCTGTTCAAATCCACAAACTGCTCCAGCAGAGAAAAACCCAACCTAATAGTAAGGAGTTGAGTTTCCTTTCAAACAAAGCAATGAACAAGGTATAAATCTCTATCTATCTAGCAAAATAATCTCATACTCTTGGCCTTTAAATTTAGCATCCTGTCTAAATTTTCTAACTTTTCTCCAGAAGCATCACGAGGAAAACTTTGATAATTGAATCTCTTTTCATTTCATCAGAGCATGGGGAAAATGGCCATCCTTCCACAGAAAAATATCAATACCCGATCGATTTTGTTAGCATTCAAACTACACCACAGGAATCTGAGGAAACATAATTTGGATTTAACCAAAATTTTTCAGATATAAAATAAAAGGTACAATAAGCAAAACTGAAATTTAAAAAAAATGTAGAAAAACTCCTCATCTCCATAAATAGCAATAGTAGAAAACAACTGCTAGCATGCTGGCTTTAACAGCTATGAAAGATAATTTGAGTCTCATGGGCTGGTAAATTCAGACAGTTAAATCCAGTCTAGGGATTTAGAAAGTGCTCTTAGAGAGCCAAGCTATATATATCTTTAACCTTCAAAAAGGTATTTAATTTTCAAAGGATTTCTTCAAGCAGAAAACGAGGTCATATATCTTGTGAAACTATAAAAAGAAAAATAAAACCACACAAAAACAAAAACTAAAACACCTCTAAAGAATGAAACATTGTTTATATGTTCTCCATAAAAAATGGTGATGAGAAGATCAACAATTAAACCTACTAGGTTGTGTAATGAAATTTCTAACAAGTATATCCATTTGTTTAGTATTTATTGAACTTGTTCAATACTTATTGGACTTGTTGTGTAGAAAGTACTGTAATAAGCACTAAGGACAAGGTGATAAAGAAAGAAGTCATTGACCTCAAGATGTTTTCAGAATACTAAGTGAGATAACATACATGGAAATCACTAGAAATAATGCATTCGGCTGCTAGCCAGAAGTTGGGAGGTCCAAATCTACTCAGAAGAGCTGCAAAAGAAAGCTTGGTTTCGCTTGTTTCGTTGTTTTTTGTCTAAATCATCCTTAAAAACCCTGTGAGACGTAATTCTTTCCTGAAATACATGAAGTTTCCCGGAAGCAACTCCACTGCAACTGTTGATTATTGTTTTTTACTTATCTTTAGAAGACAGGACGTGTCAGACAGCTGACGGGACATCATGAATATCAGAAAAGGAAGATGGCAGATCGAAAAACTTCCTGCAAAATGCCAAAGCATCATTTCAGTCCTGAAGACAAAGCAAATAAGCAACCTAAAGCTAAACTGACAAATGAGAGTTAACCAGACAAAAGAACAGATTCAAAATATGTCATGTTTTGTAGAAGAAAACATTTCAAATATTCAAGAGAATAAAGGTAAGAAGGAAGAGCTTTAAAAGTTCAGGCTAAAATGCGAAGACAGGATACAGTTGTGAAGGGCATTAGTTCCTAGATAAGATACATGTCCTTCATCTTGAAGGCACACTTGTCTTGAGAGCAGACGAGAGACTTCATAATATATGAAGCTGAGGAGATAACTGAAATAAATTAGAGACACTTCTGTTTCTAGTTGTAGTGGATGATAAAATGTGTAGAAAAGCATCTTTCAGTTCTGAAAACAATTTTAATTGTATGACTGAGTTAGAAATAGAGGGAAACTGAGACCTAAAATGTCAAAATACAGATAAGTGAGTTTCCTTTTCTATGTAATTGTGAGGCAGCTATCAAACTAAAGTAGTCAACAGTTTAGTTACTAACAGACCACTCACATGTGTTATAACATGAGAAAGAGCTTGGTGCCCATTCAATGCAGATGGTTAGACTAGAAATCTTGTGTAAAACAAATGTTGTAGAAGAAAGACATTTGCTATCCTAACTGGCAAAACATAGAGATAAGCAACAGTAAATAAAGTTTCTTCTTAGTGATAGTTTTAGGGTAAACAGGGTAGAAATGTCTCCTAAAATAACTAACCAGTACCCATACCTTTTCATAGTCTGCACAGCACATTACCTGAAAGCCAGCGTCCCTTCCCAAATGGTGCAAACCCTAATTGATCATGCTATCAGATGGAAGAAAAAGGAATTTCCAGTATGTGTGAAAGAAAGGATAAGGCTGGAGCGATTTCCACAGATGTAGTTAAAAACAATATAATTCTAGCAATAAACAAAAATCACAAAATAGTGAAGAAGTAAGCTGAAACTGAGAATCCAACAGGAATAACTTTTCATACTAAAATGCAAGGAAAAATTCCACTCCAAAAACCTGCAGAAACTTGAGTAATTATATATTAAATATAAAGTGGAGCTGATAAATAAAGTGAACTATTTAAGAAACATAGTGCATAGGGAATCATAATACTACCTCAAAGGTGGTGCCCCTCTGGCAGTTCAAATGCAAGGTGAAAAATGAAGACTCTCCGCCTGTATGATTTACAGACTCCAAAAAACCTGCTGGAGGGTCAGCTATGTGTCAATTCTGACTCAATGGTAGAGAGTTTTTCAGTGGAGTTTATTTAAATAATGAAAAAAAGAGGCTACTTATTTGGGAAAGAAAATAGGTTATTTATTGAAGAAAGAAAATAGGCTATTTTAAATATTGTCAGTTATGACCCAGGTATTTGTAAAAGCACGAAGTAGAAACCCCACAGGGAAAAAAAAAGATTAATTAAAACGTAAAACTGAAGAGCCACCAATTATGCAATGGTCACTGCCTTCAGGTGACCTATTCTCTCATTCACTCATTCACCTATTCACTCACAGCGGACCCTTCTTGGGATTTCTAAGGCTATAAATCCCATGGGAGGAGATTGCCCATCTTTCTCCTTTGAAACCCTTGGTGGGTTCAAACTACTAGCAAGGTGTGACCTTAGGGTTAATAATGCAGCTCCAGAGTTCAAAATAAGTAATGTTTGTTGTTGTTGTTAAATAATTCTACATAGAATGAACAAGATAGTGTATATGAAAAAGACAGTAAGATCTGTAGAAGAAAACCTAAGAAGTCCAATTACAGCTAGTTAAAGTTCTAAAAGAAAGAGACTAGAGAAAACAGAAGCTTTATTTGAGATATTGATAGGATCTTTAGTCTCTAGATATAATAGAATAGGATCTCTGTGAGTCAGAATTGATAGAATAGTACAACAACAGTGACATCAATGGAAGCTTTTTATCAGATCAATACTTTTCCTAATACTAACAGCAACTATAAGATAAATAAAACAGATATTTAAAAAACAAACCAAAAACCATCAGAAAACAAACATGGCAGGTTGGACATTACATGCAAGGTCCTGGAGAGAAGAAAAAATCTCATTGACGTGAATCTGACATTTTCCAGCTGACATGCCCCCTTCGCCCTATCAATTCATCCTTCCTTCCTCCCACCCCACCCCCACCCCAAGAAATTTTATAGTTCATGTGTAAACAGCTTCAGATTAAGGGGGAAAAAACTATGGTTCAAATAAAAGAAACTTATACTAAGATAGAGTAATAAAAACCAAATTGATACTTCTCCCTGAAACAACTAGGAAAAAAGTGTTTTTAAGACTTTGGATATCACACAAAAGAATAGAATACCCTGAGAAATGAGAAGCAAATCAAGTAACTTCTACTTACAATTACCTGATACTGGGTTGGGTAGTAATCAGACTGAAGCACAGAAAGGGTAGCCCAGCAGAACTTATAAATTAGCAACAAACTGATACTAAGTCCAAAAATCCCCACTACCATCCAGTTAATTTTTTACTTTAGGCAACCCTCCATTGAGTTTCTGAGACTGTAAATTGTTGCAGGGGAGAATGCCCATTTTTCTTCCACAGAGCAACTGGTAACTTGAACCATTTACTCATTAGTTAACAGTCCAACATGCCCCATACAGTACCACCAGAGTTCCTCATGCCACACACACCAAATGCTAAACTTACTACTACTTAGTGGACCTGATTTACTCAGAAATCCATTGGGTTTCTGAGGCTGTAAATCCTTATAGGAGGAGATAGTTCACCTTCCTTTGGAGTTATTGATGGATTCAAACTGCCAATCTTCCAGTTAGCAGCATGATTTCCTAAGCCAAAGTAAAGAAAATGACTTTCATTTTAACTTTCCATTTTAGGAGCTCAGAGATTCTGGTGGCTTAGTGATATAATAGAGTACACTCAGATTAGACTAGCAGAGATGGCACCAGAGGCTGAGACCTCATACTGGGAAACACAAAGGAGCAAGTAAACACTAATGATTGGAACATGGAATGTGAGAAGTATAAATGTAGAAAAATTGAACACTGTTAAGGAACAAATGGAACACATAAACACTGAAATAATAATTAATGACTTATTTATTGCAAATACCTTTTATAATAAACACAAATGGTGGCTATACACATGACCGCACCTACACAGGAATAGATTGATCGCGTCTGTGGAAAGAATCAGTGAAGAAGCTCATTATCAGTTGTGAAAACTAAGCCAGGTGCTAACTGTGGAACAGACCATCATCTACTTATATGCAAGTTCAAGCTGAAGCTAAAGAAAATTAAAACAAACCCATAGGAGCTAAAATTTCACCTTGAGTCTATCTCACCTGAATTAAAAACAAACCAACAAACAAAAACCCCAAAACACACACAGAAATTAGGAACAAATTTGAGGCCATAAGCACTAATGAATAAAGGCCATACAAGCTGTAAGAAGATATCAACAATATTATCCATTAAGAATGCAAAAATTCAATACAAAGGCAGAGGAAGAAGAAAAGACAGAGATGAATATCAGGAGACTGAAAATTGCACTAAATCGCTGAGAGGCCAAGCGAAGGGAAGAAAGTGGCAAGTTAAGGAGCGGAACAGAATATCGCAAAGGGCTGCATGGCAAGACAAAGCAAAGTATTATTATAATTAAATGTGCAAAGAGCTGGAGTCAGAAAATCTGAAAGAATGAACTCATTTGGCTTTTCTTAAGCTAAAGGAACTGAAGGAAAAATGCAAGCCTTTAAGGGGTCATACTCAAGAATAATATGTGCCTTTTGTGACTGAGATATGTTCTCCAAGATCACCCATTTTGAATAATATTGCATGAGTTCTTTGTTTATCAATGCAGCATAGGTATTCCATTGTGTGAATATACCACAGCTTCTCTATCCTTTTGTTTGTTGATGGGCACTTAGGTTGTTTCCAACTCCTCACTATTGTGAACAAATCCACAATAAACATGGGAGTGTATATATTTGCTTGGGTGACAAAGTTATAGTCTTTTGGGAGTATATCCCCAGTAGTGGAATTGCTGGGTCAAATGGTATCTCTATTTGCAACTTTTTGAAAAAGCATCACACCCCCTTCCACAGTGGTTGCATCATTTTACACTTCCACCAACAGTGAATAAGAGTTCCAGTTTCTCCACAACCTCTCCAGCATTTGTTGCTTGCTGTTCTGCTAAATTTTGCTATTCTTACTAGGGTAAGATGATATTTCATAGTTGTTTTGATTTGAATCTCTCTTAGAGCCAGGGATTTTGAGCATTTCTTCGTAATGTCACTGTTGTAAAACAGGACTGACATTGGGGTTGAGGGGAGACTGAGAAAGATGGGATAAATTATGTATACTGCATTGAAACAGATGAGGGAGAAAACCATTTAAAAGAGATATGTGATTAGGTATTATTGTCATGACAGAAGTCCAAAACGAGGCTGCATAGTGGAATGGATCTGGGGGAAGCGATTGT
The DNA here is from genome assembly GCF_000299155.1 of Elephantulus edwardii. Classification (NCBI taxonomy): domain Eukaryota; kingdom Metazoa; phylum Chordata; class Mammalia; order Macroscelidea; family Macroscelididae; genus Elephantulus; species Elephantulus edwardii. The sequence goes on along the minus strand of NW_006399755.1, from coordinate 36,093,501 downwards.
AAAACAATGAAAAAATTTTTCCTTTACTTTTCAAAGAGAAGAGTGTACTGGGGGAAGGAGTGGGCAGGGAGAAAAGTTCAACAATGATTGAATGGAAATCTAAAGTCTCTGTAAATTTTTATAAAAAAATAATAAATAATGCTATGTGCAGAATATTGAATGATCCAGGAAGTACCAAAAGAAGATTAAAGGTGTATACAGAGTCACTCACTGTACCAGAAAGAACCGGCTGATAGAGAATAATTTCATGAAGCGACATAAGATCAAGAGGCAATGGTGATGAAGGACGTTTAAGCTGCTCTGAGGGAATTAGCAAAAAATAAAGCCCCAGGAATTGACGGAATTCCACTTGTCATATTTTAATAAGCAGATACAATCCTAAACATGCTCACCAGGTTGTGCCAAGAAATCTGGAGACATCTACCTGATCAACTGACTGGTAGAGATCCATGTTTATTGTCCTTCCAAATAGAGGTCATCCAACAGAGGGTGGAAATTATTGAACAATATCACTAATATTACATGCAAGCAAATCTTGCTGAAGATGACCCAAAATTACTGGAACAGTACATTTATAGAGAACTACCAGAAATACAGAGAGAACTGGTAGCCTAGTGGCAAGAAACTGAACTGCAATCTTGAAGGCACTAAGCTTAAATCCACCAGCTACTCCAGGAGAAGGATGGACAATCTCCTCCCTTGCGATTAACTGCCTCTGAAAACCTGCCAGAGGCTCGGCTATGGGTCAGTTCTGACTCTACAGTGCACAACAACAACCAGAAATACAAGCTGGGTTTAGAAGAGGCTCTGGAACATCATCTCCAATGCGAGATGGATCTTGACTGAGAGCAGAGTATACCTGAAAATGTGTGTGTTTCATTGACTGCACAAAGGTATTTGGGTGATTCACAACAAATTGTAGCTAATATCGAGAAGAATGAGAATTCCAAAACTGTGCTCGTGCAAAACTTATACTTGGACTAGGAAGCAGTCCTCAGAGCAGAGGAAGGAAACACTGCTTAATTAAAAATTGGGAAAGGAATGTGTCAGGAATGAGTCCTGTCTTCATACCTTTTCAATCCAGATGCAGACAGATCATTCAGGAGGGTGGGCTTTATGAGGAGGAATTTAACATCAGGACTGGAGTAAGACTTATCAGCAACCTGCATTATGCAGATGACACAACCTTGCTTGCTGAAACTGAGGAGGGCCTGAAGCATTTGCTACAGAAGGTTAAAGACAGTAGTCTTCAAGAAATCAAATATTCTCACCCTAGGCCAATTAGCAGTACCATGATAGGTGGAGAAGAGATTGAAATTGTTAATAATGAGTATACTTGGACCCACAATCAACACCCAGCACCAGCAGTCAGGAAATCAAAAGATGAATTGCATTATGAAAATCTGCTGTTGGGAGCTCTCCAGTGTGCTAAAGAGCAATGATGTCAGGCTGGAGACCAAGGTGTACCTGACCCAGGCCATGGTCTTCATAATTACCTGCTACTGCATCAGGGAGCTAGACAATGACTAAGGATGATAGAAGAAGGATCAATGCCTTTGAGTTTTGGTACTGGAGAAGAGTGTTAAACATTCCATAGACTGCCAAGAGAAACGGGTTTGTTCTGAAGAGGTTGAAACCAAGTTGCTCCTGGACTCAAGGATTGTGAAGTTCTGTTTTTCATATTTTGGCATGTGGTCAGGAGGGACCAATACTTGGAGTAGGATACCATGTTTGAAGGATGGAGGAACATCGCAAGAGAGGAAGACTCTATTGGAGATGGGGTTAGATGTGTTAGGGACCGTGAGAAGGGTTGAGGACAGGACAGGGTTCAAAGCTGTTATGCATAGGGTTGCTATGAGTGCCAGGCAAGTCAAGGACAAACAGCAACACCACTTGTGCTGATAACCTACTAATCAAAAGGCACACAGATTGAGTTAAACAACTTTTCTGTAGGAGAAAAATGGACTATGTCCTTCCATGTGATTCGTTGCCTCCTTAAGTCAGCTGCAGGTAGGATCTGATTCTACAGTACGTAACAGCTATATCTTATGAATAAGACTAATTACATTTTCTTATATTTAAAAACTCTCTCAATATCTTCTTTCTTAATTATGTATTCATGTTTTCTGCCAACATTTTATTGTCTTTTTACCCTCAATTTTTAAGAGTTCTTCATATTAGAAATAATTTTTCTTTACCTGTGACATGTGTCACAAATACATTCTCCCATGTTATCACTTGACTTTTAAATTTTCCATACAAATAGTCTGCATTAATTAATAATTTTTCCCACAATGAATATAGATTTTGAGTCCTAGGGGGGAAAATTACTTAGATGGTCTCGTTTTGGTGGCAGTCATGCAAGGGAAGTTTCTAGGGTCCTTTTTGTTGTGTGTTACTGTTCTTTTTCTCCCTCAAAAGTGGGTAGCCTTGAGCCTTAGACTAAGGGTAAAGGTGGAGGCCTGTGAGGGTGTGACTTTAAAATTGTTGATGAGGTGATGGGTCTGTGGGCTGGCCTGGGGCCTGGGGCCTTGGCATGTCTCTCCACTTTGGAAGTTGGCTGGCTGGCTGATGTCTCTGTGGTGGTCTTGTCTTGGTGGCTCTCAGGCAAGGGAGCTTTCTGGGGGTCCTTTTTGTTGTGTGTTACTTTTATTTATCTCCATTTAAAGTGGGTGGTCTTGAGCCTTAAATTAAGGGTAAAAATGGAGGCCTGCTCAAGGGAATGGCTTTAAAATCCTGTAGGGCCCTCAGGCCAAATTTATTAATTTTAGAAGAATAATCTTTTAAAGGCAGAGCAATCATTTGTCTATTTGCTGTTCTGAACAACTTGGGGTTGCTGTGATGCTGAATACTATCCTATAGTTGTGTCAAATACCATAATGGTTACCTATTATGTACAATGTTTGGATGAGCCTGCAGATTGGAATGTTGGGAAGCAGGAGAGGCATCCACTTCCTAAACTAGATGCCTCTGGAAGCTCCATAAACTCTCTTATAAATGTACATAAATGATGTTAATCATAAAACAGAGTTCACATGTTTTGTGCAAAGCTTACTCTGAGTCATATTTGACTCGTCAACAATTAACCATTGCAAAATGAGACTAGTGCTGTTGTATCTGGAGGAACATTCTTCCACTTTGCACATCACTCTTTGTCAATGTGCTGTTTGAGGTAACCTGGGTTTGCTATGATGCTGAATCTTGTGCCATGGGTTATAAAATACCATAATGGTTTCACATTGTAGATAGTGTTTGGTGGAGTTCTCAGTTGTAAGCATGTTTGGAATCAGGAGTGGCATCCACTTCCTAAACCACATGCCCCTGGAAACTATATGAACTTGTAGAAACAACAATAGCTATGAAAAAGCATTAGGTCTTTTGTTCATAGAGTTGCTATGGGTTGACCTCGACTCAATGGCAATAAACAACAACAACAAGGCCAAGTTACACAGAAACGTATCGCTGTGTTTTGTTTCCTCACAAGTATTTATATGATTTAAAAAAATTCTTTCTTATTTAAATTCTACTTCTTTGGAGTTAATTCTTGTAGGTACTATGAATATGGCTTCTACTTCTTATTCCAACTGGTCATCTAATTATACTGGATTATTTTGGTATGATTTTTTTAAAAAAAATTACCATGTTAATTGATGGAAAATTATTTAGCTATTAAATTATACAGTGTATGCATGCTAGTTTCATTGAAAGTGTATCAGATACAAAGCTAACTGTGAGACTCCAGCATGAAATTCAGTTAAGTACTTACTATCCCAGGCACAGTGCTAAAGCACAGTGCTGAACTTCGCAAACACAACCCCTGGCTTCTTAGAGCTTACATTCTGACAGAGAACACTGAAAAAACAAGGACCAAATAATATTAGGAGTAATAAACTCTAAAAGTTATTTCCCTAGATAAAAAAAAGGAATTAACCAGAAATAAAAAGAAAGACTGAAGTCCAATTTCTCTAAGAAAAGGAAAAGAGAAAGATACAATAATCAGAAGAAAGACACAAGCAGAGTTGTTTGTAAGTATCACTCTTTCCCACATCCTGATTCATCTGTCTGTGCTGCCCTTTCCACTGTCTGAATGGTGTCACTGGGTTGTTGGTTATTTTTTTGTTTTGTTTTGTTGTATAGTTGCTGTTAGGTCTCATTGAATAAGTTCCAAATCATAGTAACTCCATGTACAATAGAGTGAAATAAATTACCCTACATATGCATAAAATAGTGGATCTTTGTCAATTATTTGAGACAGTAATTTTATAAAAAATCAAATGTCCTTTTTTACTGATCCCACTCCCCTTAGACTTACTGCTCACTTGTTTTTTAACTATCTAACCATTCCCAGATCAGTAATATAATGTTTCGATTACTTATAAAAAATCCAAAGCCTACAGCCCTCAAATTGTTGGCAACTTATAGTAATCCTCCATTAGGTTTCAGGAATTTACATATTAACAACAGCAGACTGGCCATCTTTCTTCCTCAGAGACAACTTTATGTCACTCACTCATTGATATCAAGAGTTGGAACCTACTCACAGCTGACTATTTATTCAGCAGGTTTTCAGAGACAGTAAATTATAAAGAAGGAAATTGTTCATCTTTCTCCGTTGGAGTAACTGGTGCATTAGAACCACCTGTCTTTGGGTTAATAGTACAGTTCCATACCCATTAGGCCACCGGAGATGTCCTACTGTTTGATATTGTTGTTGTTAGGTGCTGTCAAGTCGAGCATGACTTATAGGAACTTTATGAACAACAGACTTGCATCTTGTTCTGTCCTGTGCCTTCCTCCCAATCTTTGATACACTTGTGCTCATTGCTGCCATCACCATGCCAATCATCTCAACTTTATATGCTATGCACTATCCCATCAGGAAAGGCTATTCTTTGGAGAGGAACTTCCTATTTTGTAAGGTGGGGAGACAATAAAGGAGAGGAAGATGCTCAACCAGGTGGATTCATATGATAAATGCTGCAATAGGCTCTTGTGTGTCAAGAAGTATGAGAATGGTATGGGTAGAACAGGTTTCAGATCTTTTGTTCATATGGTCACTAGGAGTTTTTATCTACTTGACAACACCTAACAACAGCAACAACTATCTTACTGAAAGGAAGCTCTGGTGGCCTAAGAAACTGTGCTACAATCCCAAAGGTATGAGGTTCAAATTCAACAAATTCTGTGAAAGGATGATAGGCAATCTCCTCCTATGCAATTAATTGCCTCTGAAAATAGACTATTTGTCATTGATGATTGCTTTTGAGTTGAACATATCTCATAGCAACCCTGTGAACACAAGACCTGAAGCCTTTTGGTAACTATAGTTTCTCAAAGTTCATAGATTTTTCAGAAACAAGTTGTTTAGGAAGTGATGCCACTACTTCTTCCCAACCTGTCTTAAACAGGAAGCCCCACCAAACACTGTCCACCATGGGTAGTCATTATGCCATTTGAAACCCCAATGGCACAAGGTTCATCATCCCAGCAACCCCAGGTTACCTCACTATAGCATATTGACAGAAGAGTGCTGTACCACTTAGAACAATGTTCCTCCGAACTATAACAACAGACTTTTAAATATATGGACCCTCCCCAAGTTCTTGTTGACTCTAAACAAGAAGCTTAAATAAAAAACAACCAATATATTATGTTGTTGATATGTGGCGTCGAGTCACCTGTGATGTATAGAGAACCTATGTACAGCAGCTCTGAACCTTTTCCTGTCCTGAATCAGTCTCACTAATTCTTACACACCAACCCCCATTGCCCCAGTTACTGAATCAATCCATCTCCTCTGAGGTCTTCCTCTCGTTCACTGTCCCTCCACCCTTCTAAGAATGATGTCCTTCTCCAAGAACCAGTCTTTCCTGGCCAATTTTCTCAACATATGTGAAATGGAGCTCAGCTATAAGTCGGTTCCAAATTGACAACACACAACAATATCTTACTGAACATGATATTATTGTTTTGGTTGTTGTTGTTAGATGCCATTAAGTACAACCTATAATGCCTGTTGATGAGCAATGGATCTGAACCTTGCCCTGACTTGTACTATCTTTGTATCTCAGACACACTTGAGCCTAGTTTTTACAGTCACTGTGTCCATCTCTCTCAGGTCTTCCTCTTCTTTGTTGATCTTCCACTTTGAAGTCTTTTTCCAAAAAGTAGGCCCTCCTAACAATATTCCTAAAGTATGTGAAACAAAGTTTTACCAATTATGCCTCTAACGAACACGCTGACTGAATTTTCTCCAGGACATTCTTTTTCCCCCTTTGGAAGTTCATGAGATATTTACTACTTTACTCCAACACCAAAACTCAAAGACAATTATTCTTATGTAATCCTTAATCATTGTTCAGGTTTCAAATGCACAGCAAGTAATTGATAGGATGATGGCCAACCATTGGGAACTGAGTCAGAGTGATAAAAAGCATTGATCAATAGTAAATAATTATATAAAACACAACGTATATGAATAATTGTATAAAATACAATGTACATGAATTTTTAAAATACTATGACTTGAAATGGGTGCACTTTACTCTTAAACTGGCATCATCACTCCTTAGCATTTTGGAGGGTCCTTGCTTGACAACATATTTTCCCAATGTATCATGTACTTTGATTTCTTGATTGCTGGTACTTAGTATTGATTGTGGATCTAAGTAAGATGGAATTGTTGACAATTTCAGTATTCTCTCCATCTATCATGATATTGTCTATTGGTCCAGTGAAGACTTTTACCTTCTTGATTTTGAAATATAATCCATATTGAACAACAACAATCCGTACTGACGCATATAGTCTTTGATTTTCTGCAGCAAGCTTTTCAAGTCTTCCTCATTTTCAGCAAACAAGATTGTGTCATCTAAATAACACACGTTGTTGATAAATCTTCCTCCAATCTTGATGCCACATTCTTCTTCATAAAGTCCACCTTCTCAAATTATTTTCTCAGTGTACAGACTGAAAAGTTACAAAGGAAAGACATAGCCCTGATGCACATATTTCTTGAATGTAAACCATGTGGTAGTCTCTTGCTGTTTATACAAATGCTTCTTTGTCTATTATCTCATTTCCAGCATTCTCAAATATAGGGTTACATTTCAGTGAATAAATCTGCTACCAAGAGTCTCTCTAAAGGGCTATAGCATTTGGATGCCACTTTTAGAGCTAAGCTGTGCCTTATTCAAGCCAAGGTATGAATAAGAAAGACTAAAGAAGAATTCATGCTATCAACTCCTCCTACAATATCCCTTCCCCTTCAGGATCAGTCAGAAGAAAGTACTGGAGGCCTTGCCTTTTGTGCCCTAAATGGGGACAAAAAGGAGAGAAAAACAATAAAAAAGATTTTAAAATGTGGGAGAAAAAGGAATTGATGTCTATGAACTGTAGTGTTGGTGAAGAATACATAAGTATCAGTGGACTGCCAAAAAACTCAAATAAATAAGTCCTGAAAGATGTGCAGCCAGAATGATCCCTAGAAGGGGAAGATGGTAAGACTTATCTCATACATACTTTGACCATATCATCAGGAGGCGCCAGTCTCTGGAAAAGGACATTATACCTGGTAAAGTAGAAGATCAGTGAAGACAAAAGAAGACCCTCAAGAAGATGGACTGAAACAGAGATTACAACAATGGCTTAAATTCAGTTGAGGTTGTAAGGATGGCATGAAGTCAGGCAGCTTTCATTCTGTGAGTCAAAACCAACTCCACAGCACCGAATAGCAACATTATTGTAAGAAGAGTTATGAAGATTATTATATACACTTCTTATGCAAAAGAAAAGCACCTTCAAACACACACACACACACACACACACACACAGACACACAGAGGCAGAAAAAGATTGCCTTTACATATATCATCTCTGATATCATATATCAGTTTAAGGGAAAGGGGAGAATAGATGTAGTGTCGGGAAGAGTAAAACATTAGGACAGTAGAGATTAATGAGAGAATGATTGATGAAAAAAGAATAAACAGAAACTAGAAACACAAAGAGGAAGTAGGAAGAGTAGAGATCATAAACAATTTTGTGAAATATAATGTGATTTATCAACTTGCTCTGTAATGGAAAACAAATGTACCCTGTAAACGTAACTCAATTACAATAAAGAGTAAAAAAAAAAATTAAGTCTTTGAGTAATCCTTTTATAAATCCTTTTAATAATGACGGTTACAAAACCAGTGAACACATAGTAATATTTTGTAAATTTATAATTAATAGAATCATATTACTTTTTTGAAAGATAACTCTGCTAAACCAGAGGAATACATTTGAGATTTAATAGCTGCTATCTCTAGTTATATTATGCCCTGTGACCATCCAGATTAAACCATACTTGGGAATTAAGTCTATATAAACAGTAAATAAAACAAAGACTTGTTTAAAATGGCATCGAGATGGCTGATGGGAACTGTGGTACATCTGAGTAGTTTACTGAAGCTTATGGCTCCACAACATGAGTAAGTGCCTTGCTGAAAGGTAAGCACTCTAAAAGAGTTTTAAGAACTCTCAGGCTACTAAGTAAAAAAATAAAAGGCTTGAAATAAAATACTAAGCTTTCAGGTCTCAAAGAAGTATTGTGATTCTTATAAGGGTATAATTTTCAATTAAAAGATATTTTATGCATTTGGAGACTATGCTTCACAAGAATTCTAAGTGTAAAGTATTTGTGGGATAAGAAAAAAAATTTGTGGGATAAGGTGAAAAGAAAGGAAACCAGTTATCTGTTGCAAATAGAGTTTAGTAAGCCTAGCAAAGCTAAAAGGAAACATTTGATTCTGACTATCTTTAGGGAGATAGAGACAAAACAAGAAGGAAAAAAAAATAGACTGTGCTATCCAGTGACTTGTATTTCTTAATCACAGGACTAGAGATAGCCGCAGTATAAAGAGTTCGAATCAGAGATGTGAAAATATCTGTTTAAGGTTCCCAGAGAATATTCACACACACACACACACACACACACACACACACACACACACGCACGTTGCTGCTGTAAATCCACTTGAAATCCAAAATAGAAACTTTATCTTATGATAATGGCTCAAAATTTGAATTTTTTTAAAAAAAATTAGTTTCAATTGAAATCACCATTAGTAAGTGGAAGGACTTCCTCACATGGCCAAGTAGGCTCTATGCATGAAGAAGTATGGGAAAGAGTTTATACCTTGAGAAAGAATAACGCCGCCAAAGAAAGAGAATTGCTTATGTAAAGCAATTTTATAGCCTCCATGCTTGAAAGCATTTTCAACTACTGCTGACCTTTTGTTTTTCTTTCCATTGCTCAGAATCTGCGTTAGTGACAAATTTCAGTTTCATATTCATGTTCTCTCTACTGATACATTTCCACTTTGCTACTTGGAAAGTAATTAGGAACCTAGAATTGGAAAAAATTAAGCATATACTTATTGAGACTTTGAATAAGGTTCAAAGCAAGCTCCATTGCCTGCTGCTTTAATTTTTCACCTTTCCTTGAATTCCTTCAGAGATACAGTCTAACCACAGGGACAGCACAGAACAAGGTCAGCAAAATACTAGTGTAATACTGTACTCAAGTTTAGGAAACACCAACACTGTTTTAATAAGAGATGATTCCTAGCTTTGATTCTAACACTTACGCAACCAACCTTTGTCAAATTAAATTTTATCTCTGAGACTTAGTTCACTCAACTATGTAATTGGTGTAATAATTCCATCACCTCCCAGGTGATTGCATGCTTTCAAGAAAACCGTATACTTAATTTTATATAAATTTGATTGCTATCATTACAACACTTAACACTTACTACCTAGACCACTCTGGTTGTACTTGATTGAGCTTTTTACAATTTCAAAACTGAAGAGAAGTAAATGCTTAGAACACTCAGCAAAGTGAATAATTTATAAATAAAATATTACAAGTATGTTAAAAGTCAATCTAGGGTTGAGGATCATATTTTTGTGTTCCTTTGAGTCAGGACTGATTTATAGTTAACCATCCAGTGAGTTTTCAGAGGCAGTAAATAGCTTGAGGGTTGTTTGCCCATTTTTCTACTATGGAGCAGCTGGTGGATTCAAACCACGTGCCTTTGGATTAACAAACCAATTCCTTACCACTAGGCGGCCAGTATATAAATGTAAATTTGTACAGTTGTCTAGGTCTTGTAAACAAAAAAGAGGAAGGAAAAATAAATCTGTGATTTGACTTCTCTAGAAGAGAACAACTCATTACATGATAGGCTGCTAACAGAAATTTGGGTGGTTAAAATCTATTGGTAATTCTATGGGAAGAAAGATGAGACATTCTCCTCACACAGTTATCACCTCAGAAATCTGAGGGAAGGTGGTCATGAGCCAGAATTTACCTCCTCAAAGGCAGTGGTTTTATTAATTTATTTGTTTGCTTCTTGTTGATTTTTTTTAAAGATTGAAATTAGATAGTTATAAGTTATGTTGATGTTGTTGTTAGGTGCCAGTGAGTCAAGTACAACTTATAGCGACCCTATAAACAAAAGACCTGAACCCAGGCCTGCCCTGTGCCATCCTCACACTTTCTGATAGACTAGAGCCATTGCACCAGTCACCATGTCAATACACCTAGTTGAGGGTCTTCCTCTCCTTTGCCAACTCTCTACCCTTTCCAACATCATGTCCCTCTCCAAGGAATAGCACCTCCTAGCAATATGTCCAAAGTATGTAAGGCAAAGCCTCATCATTCTTGCCTCTAAAGAGCACTCTTGCTGCACTATCTCCAAGACATATTTGTTCATTCTCTTGGCCAACCATGAAATGTTCAGTGCTCTTCTCCCACACCACAGCTCAAAGGCATCAATTCTCTTTCTGCCATCCTCATACATTGTCCAGGTCTCAGATGCATAGCTAATCATCGGAAAGACTATGGCCTTAATCAGACATACCTTAGTTCTCAAACTGACATCACTACTCCTCAATAATTTGGAAAGGTCCCTAACTGAAAATTTCCCAGTGCAATGTCTCCTTATTTCCTGATTGTTCTTATCAAGGGTGTTAATTGTGGATCCAAGCAAGATGAAGCTGTTAAAAGCTTTAGTTATCTTCCCATCCATCATGATACTAACTATTTATTATTGGTCCAGTTGTAAGAATCTTTGTTTTCTTGATGTTGAGACACAATCATATACACTGTTTGACAGGATATGGAACAGAGTTCTGCAAGATGGTCATCAAATGTAAAAAAACAGGACATTTCCTGAAATTAAGATTAATAATGTTATGGTAAAACTTCAGAAGGGGGTGTAGAAGAAAAAAAAAACAGGCACAAGGCTACAGACAAAGGGTAAAAGAACTACTGAAGTGTAAATTGCAAGAGATGAAACATTACAAGTGATTAAAAATTCAAGAAGAAATCCTGCAAGGGGAGAGCTAAGTGAAGACAAGGTGAAGGTTGAATATAGTTAAACTGTGTAGAAGAAGACTTATTTTCAGCTTTAACATGTAAAGACTTTTAAAGCTTTAATATGTAGCTGCCCCTTTCATTCTCACAATAACAAAATTTCAGGGAAAAAGAAAACCCCAAAAGCAATTCTTTTTCTTGGACACATCAACTAATTTACAGAAAAGCTACCCCCTAGAAATCTGGAGTGGGGAAAAAAAAGAATCAAGAGAAGAACAATCAGTATGAGGTAAAAATGTTTTGTTGTTGCTATTTGCTATCTAGTCACTTGCAACTCATAGTGACCCTATGTACAACAGCTCTAAACACCATTGTATCCTGAGCCAGCCTTATTGTCTCTGACACACCTACCTCAGTCACTGAGTCAGTCTA
>NW_006399755.1:36069595-36077507 GCF_000299155.1 Elephantulus edwardii | reverse complement strand
AATATTAATTTATTATTAATATTAAAAATAGATATAGTAGCAGCACCATTAAAGATGGAGAATAAATGGAGGTAGTTGACAGTTTTAGCTTCCTGTAGGTTCTGCAGTCAACACTATTAACACCAGCAGTCAAGAAATCAGAAGATGAATGCATTAGGAAAATCTGCTCTCAGGTGCCTCCCCAGAGTGCTAAAGAGCAAAGATGTCCGTCTAGAGACTAAGATGTGCCTGATCCAGGCCATGGTCTTTGCAATTACTTGCTATGCCTCAGACATCTGCTCAGTGACTAAGGATGAAGAAATGGCAGAAGAATCGATTCCTTTGACTTATGATGCTGGAGAAGGGTATTGGACATACCATGGACTGACAAGAGAACTAACACAATCTGTACTATGATTCTTATCTTTTGGGTTAATTCAAGACCAAGAAAAATCGTCTCACATGGGAGGAGATTGCCCATCCTTCTCCCAAGGAGCATTTGATGGTCTTGAACCACACGCCTTCAGGATTACAGGGCATTGTCTTGCCATTAGGCCACCAGAGCTCCCTATGAGGAGTAGAGGTGGAAAAACAATGTTGTCTCTAGAAATATCTTATCCCAACTGATTTATGCCTAAGAGAAAATTATAAGGACAATTAATAGACATGGTGGAGAATTAGACCTAGGCAAAAAGAAGTGCCAGCTAGTTTTTCAGGATACAGTAAGAGGTCTAACCAAACTCCAAAACCTATTAAGTTTATTCTGACTTCCAGTATTAAAAATATCTGGGGCAGTGCAAGAATAGCTTAATCAAATCTCCACTTACTTCACAAAGAGGAACAGTCCCCATGCACATTCACTGGCTTTGTGGCTTTAAGCCAATGTTACAAAGCTCTCCTATTCCTGCCAATCATGGTGTCTTCCCCTAGGCCCAATTCTCCTGCAAGCTTTGGTGAACGCCCCTAGCTCTTCTCTGGATCTAGCTTTGGCTTGTTCTGACTCCAGTTCTAGTTCTGGTTCTGGCTCTGACATCGTAGGGCAGTAGTTCCTGTGCAGCTCTGTCTCACATTTGTCTCATGAACCATGTTTTCTGATGCTTTCCTCTAGAGACACAGGATTCTCTGGTCCAAACAAATATGGCAGGACTGTTTATTTAATTTTTCTTCTGGTTTTTGTTGTTGTTTTTTGTTTATTTGGGTTTTCTTTCACCCCTGAGCGTGGTAGAATACAAGACTGACCAAGCCTCTCCTTAGCAGTTTTTACACAAGGTTGAATGTTACTAACAAAAAGACTCTATTCAGTTTCTCTTCAGCGGTGCATTTAAATCATTCACGATTTGTGCCACTACTAGAACCTCTACTCAGAATATTATTGCTTTTTAATTTTTGACTCATGTACTTTTAACTTGTTAGTTAAATTTGTATCTTCTAGGCTGCAACACTTCCATGATACATCTTCAAGGATATGAACATGTACGGCTAAGCACAATTGATAACAGTGCATCTAAATTCCAAAATCAATCTCCATAATAGTCTATGTGTTTCCTACTGCCAAAGAGGGCCTTTAGAGTAGTAAGAGAAGATCTCCACCCTGAACCCCACAGCGTCCCTTTTCAGCAGGAAGTAGCTAAGAGAATACGCCATCCCCTTTTCTTTATGAATCAGGGTGAAGTCTCTCTCAGGGAGGAGTGATAGGGAATGGCAAGGAACACACTGACAAAGGAGATTAATCAGAACTAGCTTTGACAAGCACTGTGGCAATTGAACAATTAAAACAGACATTCGGTGGGGGGGAGAAGAATGAACTGGGGAGGAGGGTAGAGAAAACAGTGCGACAATGAATGAATGAGAACCCAAAATCTCTATAATTGTTCATTAAAACGAATAAAATTTAATAATAATTTTAAAAAGGCTCTATTCACGTTTTTACAATAGTCCCACAAAGTTAGATCAAAACAGCAACAACAAAGCAATGGCTAGGAAAGTTATTCTGAAATATCAACTTACTTACTGTACCACACCTAATTATCTATAGGATGAGGACAGAGAATTGTCCCATAGGATTTCCAAGGGTATAAGCTGCATGTAAATAAACTGCAGCATCTTTCTCTTGTGGAGGGGCTGGTGGATTTTCAGTGCTAGTCTTTCCGTTAGCAGCTGTGCACTTAACAAATACACTACTGTGGATCCTTGTTAATGGTTCTATATGTTACAATTTTGTATAACTTCTAAAGATGCAAAGAAACAAGAATAAATTCAGATGTTAAGTAGTCTCTAAGAGTTTTAGATCACTGATATCCTTGAAATCTTATCTTCTTTAATAGAGTAAAATTATCTAAAACTATAGTATGTCATATAAAGCTATATGGAGCTCTGGTGGCTTGGTAAGAAATAGCTATGGTGGCTTAGTGGTAAGGAATTGTCCTGACAAACAAAAGGCAAGAAGTTTGAATCCACAAGCTGTTCCATGGGAGAAAGTTGGTCAGCGTCCTCTGTGATTTAATGCCTCGGAATACCTGACGGAGGATCAGCCATATAAGTCAGTCCTGACTTGACAGAGTAAAACAACAATAAAATATAGGTCCCTCTTTGTTCAGCCATGTCCTTCTATTCTTGGAAATAATGAAACTGTAGCTATGTAAAATTTATTCTAACAAAATGTAAAACATATATTTTTCCCAGACTATAATCTAATTTTAAAAACCTCACTATTTAAGTAAGCTGATCTCTGATGGCTTAGTTCATAGACAGTTACAATGCTAATCCATAGACCAGTATATCTCCAGCTATTTGCATTTACTAGCAGCTCTGAGAAAGAAAATATGTATCATTTATAGGCTATGAGTAGATTTTATTTAAAGGTAATGAGCTATATTTTAAAAAATTGTATAAGCAAGTTGTTGTGGCTGTGTACTACTGAGTTAGAAGTGACCCATAGCTGACCCTCTGGTGGGTGTTCCAAGACAGTTAATAGCTCAGGAGATTATTATCATGTGCTTTAACAAGGAAATAATAAGTTTTTGAAAGAGCTAAAGTAAAATACACAACAGTCAATCATTCCTATATATGTTCTAAAAATTAAATTGCTGTTAAACATTGCCACTGTTGCTGCAGTGAGATGATACCTCATTATGGTTCTGATTTGCATCTCTCTTACTGCCAGTAATTTTGAGCATTCCTTCATGTGTCTGTTTGCCATTCAAATATATTCCTCTGTGAAAATTCTTTCCATGCATTTTGCCCATTTTGTAATTGGTTTATCAGTCTTTTTCTTGTGGAGGCCCAGAAGGAGGAAGACAGACAGAGGAAGTAAAATGTACAACAATAAATGAATGAATGAACATGTACAGCTAAGCACAATTGATAACAGTGCATCTAAATTCCAAAATCAATCTCCACAATAGTCTATGTGTTTCCTATTGCCAAAGGGGCCCTTTAGAGTAGTGAGAGAAGATCTTCACCCTGAAACCTAAAGCGTTCTTTTTCAGCAGGAAGTAGCTAAGAGAATACACTGCCCCCTTTTCCTTATGAATCAGGGTGAAGTGTCTCTCAGGGAGGAGTGATAGGGAATGGCAAAGGACACACTGACAAAGGAGATTAATCAGAACTGACTTTGACAAGCACTGTGGCAAAGGGACAATTAAAACAGACTTTCAAGGGTGGGGAATGAGGAATGATCTGGGGGGGAGGGTAGAGAAAATAGTGCAACAATGAATGAATGTAAACCCAAAATCTCTGTAAATGTTAATTAAAATTAATAAAATTTAATAAAAAAAATTAACTTTTCTGTAAACTTTTGTTAAAATCACAATTAAAATTAAATTTTCTTTAAAAAAATTAAATTCATTACAGACCGCACATTGTAACAATATTCTTCTTACATCCTACTTATTTTTGTTTTCATTCATCCTTCTATCCTATTCCTTCCTGTTACCTGAGCTTTATCCTGAGAAATTCTGTGCCTTTGCTCTTGCATGTGTGATTATTCTAAAGACAGAGTACAAGAAGTGCTATTGCTCATTATGTAGGCCTGTCTGTGGTTTGACCAAAAGTAGAATCATAGAGGTGAATCTAGTTTTAGACTTTAAGGAAGACCAAAGGCCATAGTCTCAAAGATCCATCAATTTCTCTTAGACAGGTATTCCTGGCCATTTTTGCCATTTTGAATTTTGCTCCATATTTTTAACACTATATCCAGGCATCTGTACTGTGATCTATTTTCAAGTGGTAAATAAATTATCATTTTTTATTTAGTTTGGATTTTTTTCATTTACTCAGAAAATTTATTTAGAAAAATGCTTCCAAAGGAGATTTACTTGGGTAATTGCCACATTCTTGGCATTTTATTTATAGTGTTAGAGACTTTTTCATTTTTTCCAACCTATTGTCTAATTTGAGTGAGAGTTTACATATCATATGGGATTTTCATTCATATGAATTTTGTTTCATAACATTGTAATCATTATTTCATTCGATGATTCATATACTTTTTATTTTATAACATTAATTATCATTAAGATAATTGATTATAATGTCTAATAAACATCTTATTATACACTAATTTTTAATGTTTGGCAATAATGATAAAAATTATGTGATTGATTGACTGCTAATAATAAATGAATTTGTAACCAAATGGGAATATAATTTTCCTTATGTCAAAATGTCTATATTATTTTCAATAATTTCACTATTATATTTCATTTTTAACAGCATGTTTTATATACATGATGTAAAATAGCACATGAAAGTTCAGCAGCAAATGCTTGTAAATTAAACACTTGCTCACCATCAACCTAAGATCTAGTACATTGCCAGTAATAATGAATCACGCATGTGCTACTTTTTTTCTCAACAATAAACCCCTTTTCTTATTACCAAAGAAATTACTGCCCTGTAATTTAGGAGCGTGCTCAGGCCTTTCATTCATAGGGTCACTATGAGTCGTCTACGACTCGATGGAACCTAACAACAACAACAATTTAAGTAGTAGGAAGGGCATTTACTTCCTAAACAGTATGCCTCTGGAAACTCTGTGAACTTTGAAAAAGGACCATAGTTAAAGAAAGTCTTCAGGTCTTTTGTCCATAGGGTCGCTATGAGTTGTGGTCTACTCAACGGCAATCAGAACAGAACAGACATTCCTCTGATACCCTTTGCTTTCAGCCAAGATCCTTCTGACACTGGTGATAATGTCTCTAGTCCTATGGCCTCTTCTAAACTTAGCTTGTATTTCTGGTAGTTCTCTGTCAATGTACTGTTCCAGTCATTTTTTTTAATACTCTTCAGCAGGGTTTTGCTTGCATGTGATATATTTAGTGTTGTTTTTTGTCAATTTTTGAAACAGCTTGAAGTTTTCCCTTCATTACCATCCTCACACATGAAAGGAGTCCTAAATCAACTTTGCCCACTCAAATGAGTTAACAACCATCCTCCCAGAATTCCACATGGCTTTGTTGACAGACAAGGATCCCAAGCAAGACAAGGATTCAACCCAAACTAGCATGGGAACTCCAGGCCTTCACATATGGGAAGAGTCTACAATCATTTTAGCCCTCACAAATCAGGTATTGGGGGGAACCCCAAAAACCAACAAATCAGGTAATGGGGCTTAGGACAAATAAACAACACCAGCATAGCAGCAGCATAGCATATCTAGAGAAGACAAAGCCCTCTGCTTGGAAATTTCTTACTGTGTCAGCAGTGTACTTCTACCGGAAAAGCAGAGATACTAAGTCACAAGACAACAATCCTGGAGCAGAATTTCAGGGACAAGGACTTTTCTCACACACTGCCTTAACAGAAATCTTTCCTTAGATCTGGCACATGGGATTTGGATTTAGAGCCTACTAAAATCAAGAGAAAGTTATGCTACCAAGCCGAAGGTGGGTGATCTGCGGCCCTTGGCTGGGTTCAAATTGTTTTGTCTGTCAAACATTCTTCTAGGTGGTATAACACTGGTCTGTGCGCTGCTGTACAGAGGTAACTCGTAGTTGCTGTGATGCTGAACACTGTGACAGTGATGTGCCAAAAGTAGTCATGGGTACCCATGGTGGACAGTGTTGGCTGGAGCTTCCTGATTAAAACAAGCTTGGAAGCAGGAGTGGCGTCCACTTCCGAAATAGCTTGCCTCTGGAAACTTTGTGTAGGAACAGTGCTCGGGCATTTCATTCATAGGGTCGCTATGAGTCGTCTACGACTCGATGGCACCTAACAACAACAACAACAACAAAATCAAGAGAGACTGACAGCAGCATGATAGACCAGCAGTATTGTGAGGTGCGAGATATCACAGATGTGACTTGAGGCAATAGCATAGCCTCATAGCCCTAGAGCAGAAAGCAAATAAAGAGCCTATAGCCCAGTTCCATGGAGCCTCTAGAGCTACTGCTGAAGAAAGATGTTCATTTGTTAATTTTTTTTTTACTTACAGATTCGCAGTTGTGGTACCAAGAATGGATTTTATTAGGGAAGTAAGTTGCAGAGTCAGGGAGGCAAAGAATATTACCCAATGCAAATCCAAGTTTTAGCTCAGCAGGTCCAAGGCAGAATTCCTCAATTATTCCAGACTCCATTTTCAGTTCAGCAAATACAAATCACCCAAAAAAGTGTGCCTCCAAGCAGTTGTAAGTCAGTTTCTCTGTCAATCAATTGGCAAATACCTTACCTATGGCCTTTATCTCAAAACTCCTCTACTTACATCTTGCCACAGTTTATCCACAGCAATGTCACAGTAACTCCACCACCATCACCAGGGTCTTGTCACCAAGGTCCTGTTCTTAAAAGGGTCTTGCTCCAGTCTCTCTCACGTCTTTCTGCTTAATCCTTGTTGCTCTAATCTTGCTGCCACAAGTCTTGCTATTCAGTGTATGAGCATTCTCTAGTACCCAAGTCCCACAGCTGTTGATTTGCAAGAACAGTTAAGGTAGCTGGAGACCAGAGGAGGCTTAACTAATGGTTAAAAAGCCAACTTTTAGGCTGACACTGCAGCTGAAACACCACATGTCAAAGAGAGGAATATAAATTACCTCTGTTTCTCTATAGAGTCTGGTGCTCTACTTGATAGGCAGTTCAAATCCACCAAATTCTTCGTTTAAGAAAGATGGGCAATATACTCCTGTGTGGTTTTATAGCCTCTGAAAAACTGCTAGAGGCAATGAATTTGTTCCAACTTGTCAGAATACAAAAACAACATGAGTCTCTGTAACATAGAAAGATGTACTAGACCATGACAATCCACCACATTGTGTTATCAAGATCAATCTTTTATCTACTTAAACTCTCAAGTAACAAAAACAAAAACATCCTTCCCAATATAACGTGCCTATCTCTCACAGGAATGAAAATACATTCACATTCTCCCAAAAAGGGATAGATATGAACTATTCCATTAGTCACTTATCTCATATCTGAGTGACACTAGTAGATTAGAGTGCTTTTAGTCAAGCACAATTACTTTTGATCCCAAAGAAAATATCTTCACTATGGATTGCATCTAAACGTCAAGAAAACAAAGATTGTCCCCAGTGGGCCAACTGGTAGCATCATTATGGATGAAGAAAAAAAATTGAGGTTGTTAACAATTTTATCTTGCTTAGATTCATAATCAACACTCTTGGCACCAGCAGTCAAGAAAACAAAATATATGTCACTTTAGCAAAGGGTGCTCTCAGGGACCCCTCCAGAGCGTTAAAAAGCAACAATATCAGTCTAGGGACTAAGGTGTGCCTAATCTAAGCCGTGGTCTTCTCAATTGCTTACTATGCATCTGACAGCTGAACAACTAAGGATGATAGAAGATGAAAAGATGCCTTTGAGTTATGGCACTTGTGAACATACTGTGGAATGTCAAGAGAACAAAACAGGAAACCAGGCTGCTTCTTGAAGGTAAAGATTTTTAAATTCTGTCTCATATAATTTTTTTATATATTTT
>NW_006399755.1:36054419-36068776 GCF_000299155.1 Elephantulus edwardii | reverse complement strand
TGGCGTGGAATTAGCTCATTGGCTCTTTGGAAAAGGAGAAGTTCAATTTTAGGTCAGTTACCTGCTGCTGACATTAATTAAAATATGGTTTTTGCCAGTAATTGTTTGTTCACTTTGTGGTCAGCTAGTTCCTGGAACACAAACATTCACACAAGATCAAAGGTATAGGTTCTTATAATACTTGGGTGTGGGGACATTGTTTAAAAAATTTTCCTTTCAGCTGGGTCAAATGATATCTCTATTTGCAACTTTTTGAGAAAGCACCACACCGCTTTCCACAGTGGTTGCACGATCTTACACTCCCACCAACAGTGAATAAGGGTTCCAGTTTCTCCACAGCCTCACCAGCATTTGTTGCTTGCTGTTCTGCTAAATTTTGCTAGTCTTACTGGAGTGAGATAATATCTCATGGTTGTCTTGATTTGCATCTCTCTCAGAGCTACGGATTTTGAACATTTCTTCATATGCTTGTTGGCCATCTGAATGTCTTCCTTTGTCTCATATAATTTATACAGATTTCAAGGAGGTACCAGTTTTTGGATATCATGCTTGGAAGGATAGAAGGCCAGGACAGAACAGGAAAACCCTACATGAGATGGATTGACACAATTACCATGTAATGGGGGTAGAAGTCTTACAGATAGTGAAATTGGCTCAGGATAGGGCAGTGTTCAGCGCTTTCATTCACAGGGTCACTATGAGTTGTAGCACATAACTCAGTGGCACATAACAATGACTAAAGAGAATAGTAATGGAAAGGAAGAGAAGAGAAAAAGAGAAAATTTTCCCTTTTGCTGTTGTTATTGTTATGTGCCATCGAGACTTGAAGTAGAAAGAGAGGAGATGCTTCATAGACAATGAAATTTAAAAACAATGGAAGCTTTTAAGTATCGATCCAATCGATACTTAAATCCTTTTCCTTTCTTATTTGTGAAATGAGCAATTGTGCTTTGAACATAATGACATAAATTGTTTTGCCACTGACTACATGAAAAATAGGTATAAGAATAAAAACAAAGAGATTAAACCAAAGCGGTAGTACTAGATGTAACTGTGATAGGGACTCGTGCTAAGCTTCTATCGATCTCCTAACCCTGCAAAGTTCTGTGCTCTGGATTAAACGTATCTTACAAAAGTATATCTCATAAATCTTAACATAAGTACCTATAGATATAATCTCATTGAGGAATAGGGTTGTCTATGTCAATTATCTAATGTCAGTATAAAGTGTGTCTTAAACCAGTTAAGTTATAGAGATGAAAAGATTCAGTTAGGAAGACAGAAAGGCTTGAATGAGGGGAAGATGGTTGTTATGCAAAGATCTCAGAAACATTGAAGAGATCACTACAGAAACTGAGACAAATATTTTCTCCAAGAAAAGGCAGAGAAATTCCTTACAGCTGGTACCCTGAATTTGTACTTCCAGCTTCCTAAAGGGAAGTTTCTTTTCATTAAAACCACTTATTTATTTTAATTCTTTTACGGCAACAGAGATAAAAAATGACCTTTGATCAAGATGTCACAATGGTATTCTAGATCTCTCCAGATAAAAATTCAAACACATCTAATAAATCCAAAATACGTATCAATTTCTAAGAAGTAAACAATTGAAGAAATTAGGACCTCAGAATGTCTGGCTTAGTACCTTTGGAGGAATTCATTTCACTTAAAAAAAAATAAAAAGAAATGCAATGCTGTTGTTGTGTACCATAGGGTGGGAACCTACACACAGCTGACTTTCCAGTGGATTTTCTGAGGCAGTTAATTGCAAAGGAGAAGATTGCCCATTCTTCTCCCACAGAACAGCTGGTGGCCTCGAACCACATGTCTTCTGGAGTACAGCACCAGAGCTCCTTACGTCATCAGTTCTCAGTAGAGTTTGGAATAGAATGAACTGGAGTGAAGCCCTACTTTGTAACCTGCCAGCCCCATGTTGTTTACCTTGTAACTTAGTTCTGATTTTAGAAGTCTGGATGAAATGTATTCATTATACAAATATTTATAAAGCACCAACATTCTGTCCGATGTTTTTTAATGTGCTTGAGACACAATAGTGAGCAAAGACAATTATCTCTGCTATCAGAGTTTAAGGGGCTCTGGTGGCCTAGTGGCAAGAGGCTGCACTGCAGATCAAAAGGCATGCACTTTGCGGCCATCAGCTGCTCCCCTGGAGAAGGATGGGCAATCTACTCTAGAGTACACAACAACAACGACAATGTGTTTTGGTATTATGATTCTTCTATATTGAAAAAAGAAAAGCGAGACATACAACTAGAGGAACTTGTGCTTGTAAGAAAGAAAAAAGGAACAATTGACTATGTAAGGCATTGATTGTACATATAGCCTTGGTGTTATTTTGTCACACTGTAACATTTTCTCATTTTTATAATTTCTTCAATCCTAGCTTTGCCTTCATTCAGGCAACAGTGAATTGTCATAGGTACTAAATTAGATTGTTTTTGTAAAACTGGAGAGCAAAGTAAGAAATTATTGTTGTTGTGGTGGTGGTTATGTGCTATTGACTAATAGGAACCCTATGAACGAAAGACCTGAACACTTGTATAACTTTCATCATCGTTTCTGCAAGTTCATAGGGTTTCTGGAGGCAAGCTATTTCAGAAGTGTATGCTACTCCTGCTTCCAAGCTTGTTTTAATCAAGGAGTTCCGCCAAACACTGTCTACCATGGATAACCATTATCGCATTTGACACTTCAGTGTCACAGTGTTCAGCATCATAGCAACCATGAGTTACCTCTGTACAGCAATACCACGTAAAAGAATGTTTGACCAAAACCAGTTAAAACCAGGCCTGAGAGCCGCAAGTTAATGACACCCACCTTTGGCTTGGTAGCATCACTTTCTGTCCTCTATGTCAACAGAGCTCTATGTTGTTGTTGTTGTTGTTGTTGTTGTTAAGGGTCGTCGAGTCGTAGGAGACTCATAGAGTCTACAAATGAAAGACCTGAACACTTGTATAACTTTTGCCATTTCTTCAAATTCATAGGGTTTCTGGAGGCAAGTTATTTCAGAAGTGGATGCCCCTCGTGCTTAGTCAAGTCTTAAATTTATAAATATATTCTAAAAACTCAATAGAGAATCAGTGGACTTGAGAGGTAGAGTTTTGAATTGTAAACAGATTTTTTTTAATACAAAACTTCATTTGGGATAAAAATTGCTAGAATATAAATTACATAAATCTTGAATTATATATTGAAAACAGGTTTAAAAAACTACATGTTGATAAAATGTTTCCTTCTTGCAGGAAAGAAGGGAGATATTTCTCAAGAGAGAAAGTGTGAGGATTAAGGAATGGTTGATTTTTTTTTAACTTTTTAAAATTTTTTGGATGTTTGTTTTAGGAGGAAAGGTTGATTCTAAGTAAAAAACCTCAGACTCCTTAAAAGTTTAGAAGAATAGAAAAGCTTTAATAGAGTGCATGCTTCACAGATTTATGTCTTGGATCAGTTTATTGTCAAGTGTATTTGTTTTCTATGGCTACAAAATCTGGTAGCCTAGTTGGCAGAGAGTTTCACTGCCAACCCACAGACAGCCCATTCACATCCATCAGCTATTCAAGGACAAACACTGAATGAACAGCTATGAGTTGGTTCTGACTCAATGGCAATGATTTTGACTTTTGGCAATAATAAATTACCATAGAACTGTTATTTTTGTCCTTAAGTGTCATCAAGTCAGATCTGGCTCATGACCCATGTATATACAATGGAACAAAAGACACTCCAATATTTTGCCATCCTCACAATTACTGCTATGTCTGAGTCCGTTATTGTCTGTCCATCTCATTTAGGTCTTCCTTTCAATGTTCTCTATAAACTAGTCCTTCCTCCTTAGGTACTATAAATATGAGAAGCAGATTCTTGTTGTTTTTTCACTTCTATGTATGTGTGGTTTCATTTCTTTCAATTAATTTTATTGTTCTGGAAGTTTGTAGTATATTCAATATTCATTATTAACACTATTATTCAAATCCATGAGGCTCAATGTAAAGAAGACAAAGATTCTCACCACTGGACCAATCAGGATGATCGTGAAGAGATTGAGATTGTTCACAGCTTTAGTCTGCTTGGCTCCACAGTCAACACTCTTGACACCAGCAGCCAGAAAATTAAAAAACATATTGTGATGGGAAAGTCTGCTGTTAGGGACCTTCCAAAGTTCTGAAGAGCCATGGTGTCTTTCTGTAGACTAAGGTGCACCTGATACAGGCCATGGTCTTGACAATCACTTGTTATGCATCAGAGAGTTGGACAATGACTAGGGAGGATAGAAGAATTGAGGCCTTTGAGCTGTGGTGTTTGAGAAGAGTATTGAATGTACCATGGACTGCAAAGGAAAACAAACAGATTCATCCTGCAGAGGGTTAAACCAGGCCACTCCTTGGAGGCAAGGATTCTGAGGCTTCGTCTAACATACTTTGGACATGTTGTAAGGAAGGACCAGTCCTTAGAGAAGGACATCGTGCTTGGGAGGGTGGAGGGACAGTGCAGGAGGGTAAGGCCCTCTAGCAGGTGGATTGATTCAGTGACTGGGATAATTGGGATGGGAGTGTCAGAGACAGTGAGATTGGCACAGGACAGAACAGAGTTTAGGGCTGTTGTTCATAAGGTTGCTGAGTCACAAGCGACTCGATGGCACATAGCAACAATTCAGCTTTTATATATACATATAAATATAGATAGATGGGTAGATAGATGATAGATAGATAGATAGATAGATAGATAGATAGATAGATAGATAGATGTGATATTGATGATATATGGTTGTTGCTGTTGTTGTTGTTGTTTTTGTTACATGCTGCTGAGTTACCTGTGACTCATATATGTACAATAGCCCTGAAGCTTGCCTTATCCTAAGTCAGTCTCACTGACTCTGACACATCTAGCACCATTACCCCACTTACTGTGTTAATCCATCTTATTGGGGTCTTCCTCTCCTGTACTGTTCCTCCACATGTCCAAGTATGATATTCTTCTCCAAGTACCCTCTTGGACATGTGCCTAAAGTATGTAAGATGGAACGTCAAAATCCTAGCTTGCAAGAAGAAATTTGGTTTCATCCTCTCTGAGACAGACATTCTTGTTCTATTAGCAGTCCATGTTCGATACACTTCTCCAGCACCATAACTCAAAGGCATTGATTTGAAAGCAACTGAAAATATTCTGGCTTGAATCAGGCACATTTTAGTTTTTGAAATTGTATCCTTACTGTGGTGTTAGTTTAAAAGTTGGCTTTTCTAGCCATTTCATTAGCCTCTACTGGTCTCCAGTTTCTGGTTTCCAGTTACCTTACCTGCAGACACATGGTAAATCATCAATAGCTATGGGACTAATGTGAGAGAGAGAGAGAGAGAGAGAGAATACTTTACACACTATAGAGTGAGAACCCAGTGATGATAATGGAGAGAGAGACTGTTGCAATTGTTGTGGAGAGACTGTGGAAAGGTATAACTGAGGCTTCTTGCATTTGTACTGACCACAGTTAAAGGTTTTGCTTACAAGATGATTGAAGGAGAAGCTGACATATAACTGCTGCTCCTAGGTAATCTTTGTTAAATGATTTGGATTTGTGCTACTGGAATCTGGAATGATACTAATTGAGGGAATGTTTTGTTATTAATGTGGCTTGGGACTGCTAGGTTAAATCTGGACTTGCATTGTGTTCTTTATCTCTCTCACTCTTCAACTTATTTTCCTAATAAACCTCATTCTCTGTACCACAACTATGAGTAAAGTCTGTGAGTCAACAATGACTATCAGACACAAATGATTGGGGGGGGGGGAAAGAGGTGCAGGAGTATGACGGGTGGTGTGTCTAATCAAGCAAGTATCAGTTTGTTGCTATTGATATTGATGGGGACAGTTCCCCTTTACGAAGCAAGTAGAAGTCAGACTTAGTCATTCCCATGTTGCCTCTGCTCCTTTTGCACTTGCTCTTTAGTATTTTTAAATAGATCTTTTGTTGCAGATATTTTAAATACTAGCTAAACAGTATTTTAAATATTGGTAGTGTATAGCTAGGACTTAAAACATCTGAGGTCAAGTCATACAATGCAGAATAATTTCTCTAATTCAAGATTTTAAACTTAATACAGTATCCAAAATCTCTGAGCCCTATCAGGTAGTACTGTCACAGATTTGGGCATTCAGATATGGTGAAGGTGTTACTGTACGAGATCATCAGAGGAGCAGTGCCTGAACAAGATGTGTAAGCCTGAATATAGCTTCGAAGTACCCTACAAATTCTATTTTTTGGGGAAAGTATGTGAAATTTACTCATTTTTCCCCAAAATCAACTGGAAGTACCTGAGAAAGAACTGGCTAATGATCAGAAATGTGATGAGAAGCTATAGTCAGGGGAATAGTGTGGTGCATTTTCTCAATGACCATAGAAGAGCATTGGCCACAGCAACTGGGAAAAGAGAAAGAATCCATGTACAACACTACTGAGGAATAACTACTGAAGTGTTTACTCCCACTGCCATCATATAAGAGTTCAAACAGCTATAGAAACTATTCATAGGAGGATGAAATTGTTAAATAGCAGATGAAAGTTCAAAGAGCCATTTTGAGAGATTGGGATTGCTCACAGACTATGTGGGAATGAGAGACCCAAATACCAACCCTTCACAGGCTTTGAATTTCCCCCATACTCAACTGTGGGAAAGGTGGATGCAATCATGAGTATGAAGCCTCACAAGGTGAATGGAAGGGTTGTGGAGCCTAAGAGGGCTATCTCAAGAGAAGATTCTCAAATCTCAGCTCACATGTCCATTTAGCTGCAGAAATGATATTTGTTGATGGAATTAAAGAATATACTGAAGAATGTCAATTGCATGATTATTTTGAGGAGTACAGGAAAATCAAAGTGATTGAGATCATGACTGACCAAGGCAGTGGCAAGAAGAGAGACTTTGCTTTTGTAACTTTTAATGACCATGATTCACAGATAAAATGATTATTCAGAAATATCATACCATGAATGGTCCCAACTGTGAAGTAAGGAAAGCCTGTCAAAACAAGAGATGGCCAGTGCCTTTTCCAGACAGAGCGGTTAAAGCAGTTCTGCACACTTTGATGGTGACCATGGGGATGGTTTTTATGGAAATGATAATTTTAGTTGAGGAAGTAACTTCAGTGGGCATGGTAGCTTTGGTGACAGCAGTGAGGAAGGGATATGAACACAGTGGGAATGGTTATAATGGAATTTGTAATGAAGGAAGCAACTTTGTAGATAGTGGAAGCTACAATGATATTGGTAATTACAACAATCACTCTTCAGATTTCCAACTCACAAAGAGAGGAAACTTTGGAGGCAGAAACTCAGGCCCTTATAGTGACCTCAGTATTTTACCAAATATTTTGCCAAATCATAAAACCAAGTTAGCTGTGGTGGTTCAAGCAGCAGCAGCAGCAGCAGCAGCAGCTATATAATGGCAGTTATTTTTAATAACTGCTGGTAAAGAAAGCTTTGTGGGAGAGGAAAGCCAGAGAAGTGACAGGGAAACTATAGGTTAAAATAGATTTGTGATGTAGCCAAGTACAGTAGTAGTAGGGCCTACTACCACTAAAAAGAGGATACATTTTAGACAATTCTGAGATGTAAGGGAGGGGGGAACCCCTTGAGGACCATACCTGTGACTAGTTGTATAACAGGTTAGTTATAAAGTATTTCAAAAACAAAAGAGTTTTAATGTAGAGTTGTTATTTTGCACTCATGCTGTTGATTGCTAAATATAATAGTCTGATCATGAAGCTGAATTATGTCCTTTTTAAAAAATGCTGTGTAAAGTTAATCTACCCTAAAGATATTTTTATAAATAACCTGACAATGTTGAAGTTTAGAATTCATTCAGGTGATTCCATGTTTCATTCAAAATTTACAAGACTGGAAGACTGCCTGGGGACAGAGTAGCTATTTTCTATAGAAACTCTGATGTAGTTGAACCAATAGTTAATGTGCTGTGACCTGCAGTTCACCATTAAAATGATCACCCAAACATTAAAAACACTTATTTGGTTATAAAAATGGTTATTGGCACACCCTAAGTAAGATATCTAAACTGAATCATGTTACTAGATAAAATCATAGATGGGATTGATAATTTATCTATCATTTATATATTATGTATAATCAATAAATGATTTACTATCTTAAAAAAAAAATAAGAGTCTGTTGTTTTCTGACCAGGCTAAAAGAGATATAACTCAATAGATAATATGTACAATAAATGACCACAGATAAGATATCTTTTTGTTTGATACACAGTACTAATCAAGATATCATTCATCTATATATCACAGTAAAAATTCTCAATTTTTTAAATTGAAATTATATGATCTTACATAGCTGACACAAAGTCACCAGATTAAGCTACTTTCTACTCATCATATTCTAGGCAGTATATAAATTTATTTATCAAGTTAAAAAGGTACAAGTTTGTTCAATTAAGTGAGATAACTATGGAATTTGTTTTCACTTTGCAAACAGTAGTGTTGTAAAGGTAGACAGAAGAAATTAAAATTTCAGCTCCACCACTTTTTAGCTGTGTGACATAGAGCATATAATTCAATATCTCTCAAGCTGAGTGTTTTCATGTGTAGAAAAATAACTTGGTAAGTTATTTAGTAGGCAAGAGGGACTCTAGAGGCCTGGATTTGTAGAGCTAAAAAAAGGAGAGAGCTAGCTGAACTTCTCTATTTGAGGGGGAAATATCAAATATTTCAACAGAAGAATAGATATAGAAATATGAGCATAAAGAATCATCATGATAAAAAGCAAAAGTCTAGCTACTGTACTTTTAGGATCAGTGAGAACTAATTGTTGTTTTTGCTGTTATGTGCCGTCGAGTCACTTGCGACTCATAGAGACCCTATGTACAACAGCCCTAAACTCTGCTCTGTCCTGTGCCAATCACACTGCCTCTGACACTCCCATTTCAATTACCTCAGTCACTGAATCATTCAACCTCATAGAGGGCTTCCCCCTCCTGCGCTGTCCCTCCACACTCCCAAGCATGATGTCCTTCTCCAAGGACCGGTCTTTCCTTACAACATGCCCAAAGTATGTTAGACGGAGCCTCAGAATCCTTGCCTCCAAGGAGCCACACAGATTAACCCTTTCCAGGATGAATCTGTTTGTTTTCCTAGCAGTCCACGGTACATTCAATACTCTTTTCCAACACCACAGCTCAAAGGCATCAATTATCCTTCTATCGTTCCTAGTCATTGTCCAGCTCTCTGATGCATAACAAGTGATTGCAAAGACCATGACCTGTATTAGAAGCACCTTAGTCCCCAGAGACACCATTGCTCTTCAGTACATTGGACAGGTCCCGAACAGCAGACTTAGCCATGGCAATGCGCCTTTTAATTTCCTGGCTACTGGTGCCAAGAGTGTTGACTGTGGAGCCAAGCACACTAAAGCTGTGAACAATCTCAATCTCTTTGCCATCCATCCTGATGCTGCCAATTGGCCCAGTGGTGAGAATCTTTGTCTTCTTGACATTGAGCCTCAATCCATATTGGAGGATGCAGTCCTTGACCCTCTGTAGCAAGCGCTTCAGGTCCTCCTCAGTTTCAGCAAGCAGGGTTGTGTCACCTGCATAATGCAGATTGTTTATGGGTCTTCCACCAATCTTGACCCCACATTTCTCCTCATGTAGCCCAGCCTCCTGGATGATCTGTTCTGCATACAGGTTGAAAAGGTATGGAGATAGGACACATCCCTGGTGTATGCCCTTCCCAATTTTGAACCATGCAGTGTTTCCTTGCTCTGTTCTGATGACCGCCTCCTGGTCCAAGTATAGGTTTCTCATTAGAACGATCAAGTGTTCTGGTGTTCCCATTCTTCTCAGAGTCAGCCACAGTTTGTTATGATCCATGCAGTCAAAATCCTTTGCATAATCAATGAAACACAGATAGACATTCCTCTGGTACTCCCTCCTTCCAGCCAAGATCCATCTAACATTAGCTACAATATCCCTAGTACTACGAGGCCTTCTAAACCGAGCCTGGACTTCTGGCAGTTCTCTGCTGATGTGCTGTTCCAGTCGTTTTTGGATAATCTTGAGTAGAATCTTGCTTGCATGTGAAATCAGTGAGATTGTTGTATAGTTTCCACACTCTGTTGGGTCACCTTTCTTTGGGATGGAAACAAATATAGATCTCTTCCAGTCAGTTGGCCAAGTGGTTGTTCTCCAGATTTCTTGGCACAACTTGGTGAGCATGTCCAGAGCCACATCTGTTATCTGAAATACTTCAATTGGTATACCATCTATTCCTGGGGATTTATTTTTTGCTATTTCCTTCAAAGCAGCATAAACTTCTTCTTTCATCACCATAGGCTCTTGCTTATATGTTGTTTAATAGTCTGCATCGTTGATTATAGCAACTCGAGGTTTGAATTTGTTCTTCAGTTCCTAGAGCTTAAGAAATGGTGAGTGAGTTAAGCCGTTTTGATTTTCTGATTCCAATTCCTTGCAGATTTTATTGTAATATTTTACTTTGTCATCCCATGATATAATCAAGGATGCTTTCAGCAGAATATTAAATCATCCAGGAAGTATTAAAAGAAGATAGAAAGAATATACTGAGTCACTGTATCGAAAGGAATTGGCAGGGACAGAAGAATTTCATGAAACAACATGGCACATTGCCATGGGAAAGTCTGCTGTTAGGGACCTCTCCAATGTACTGAGGAGCAATGGTGTCTTTCTGGAGACTAAGGTGTGTCTGATACAGGCCATGGTCTTTGCAATCACTTGTTATGCATCAGAGAGCTGAACAATGACCAAGGAGGATAGAAGGAGAATTGAGGCCTTTGAGCTGTGGTGCTGGAGAAGAGTATTGAGAGTACCATGGACTGCCAAGAAAACAAACAGATTCATCCTGGAAAGGGTCAAACTGGGCAGCTCCTTGAAGGCAAGGATTCTGAGGCTCCGTCTAACATACTTTGGTCCTTGGAGAAAGACATTGTGGTTGGGAGGGTGGAAGGACAGCACAGGAGGGGAATGCCCTCCATGAGGTGGATTGATTCAGTGACTGGGGTAATCGGGATGGGAGTTTCAGAGACAGTGCGATTGGCATAGGACAGAGCAGAGTTTAGAACTGT
Organism: Elephantulus edwardii; assembly: GCF_000299155.1. Taxonomy (NCBI): domain Eukaryota; kingdom Metazoa; phylum Chordata; class Mammalia; order Macroscelidea; family Macroscelididae; genus Elephantulus; species Elephantulus edwardii. Next base: position 36,057,645 of record NW_006399755.1, on the reverse strand, counting down.
TGTACATAGGGTCGTTATGAGTTGCAAGCATCTCAACAGCACATAACAACAACAACCCTAAGGAGGCTAGGATTTTTAAGCTCTGCCTCACTTACTTTGGTTATGGGCCAGGAGAGATCAGTCCTTGGAGAAGGATATTATGCTCAGAAGGGTGGAAGGACAGTGCAAGAGAGCAAGACCCCAAATGAGATGGATTGATACAGTAACTGGGGCAAAAGGGGTTGGTGTGTTATAATTAGTGAGACTGGCTCAGGACAGTGAGGGGTTCAGAGTTGCTGTACATAGGGTTGCTATACATCACAGGTGACTCAATGGCTCATACCAGCAATAACATACTCTTGACAGGTTTGGAAGCAGGAGTGGCATCCACTTTCTAAATAACATGCTTCCAGAAACTCTATGAACTTTGATAAATATTGATAGTTGTAGAGGGTCTCCAGGCCTTTTGTTCATGTGGTCACTATTAGCCATGCTTGACTCAAAGGCAATCCACTACAACAACGATAATTTAGATCTCTGGCTCATAGGGTGACTATGAATCATACTCAACAACATCTAACAACCACAATAATTTAGTTGATCCCACCTGAATTTTAAAACCACCTCAGGTACAAGTTTCAGGCCTTCCACACTAATGAACCATATGAGCTGTGGGAGGATATCAAGAATACCTTCTTCCAGGAAGAAAACAGGGGGTCATTAAAAAGACAAGGGAGGAAGAAAAGACCTAGATGGATGTCAGAAGAGATGGTGAATATTGCACTAGAGGGCTGAGAAGCCAAAAAAGAAGGGAAGAAATAAAGAAATAAGGAAATGAACAGAAGATTTCAAAGGGCAATGTGGGAAGAAAAAGTAAAGTATTATAATGAAATGTGCAAAGAGCTGGAGTCAAAAAATCAAAGGGGCCAAACTTGCTCAGCATTTTTTAAGCTGAAGGAACTGAAGAACAAATTTAAGCCTTGAGTTTCAATACTTAAGCATGCTTTGGGCAGATTATTAAATTATTCAGGTAGCATTAAAAAAAGATAGGAAACATATACAGAGCCATTGTACCAAAAGGAGTTTGCAGACACAGAAGAATTTCATGAAACAACATATGAGCAAGAGCCTGTGGTGATGAAGGAAGAAGTTCAAGCTGCTCTGAAAGAACTGGCAAAAAGCAAGGGCCCAAGAATTGATGGCATATCAATGGATATATTTCAACACGGAGATGCTGCCCTGTAATACTCACCAAGTTGTGCTAAGAAATCTGGAGGACAACCATTTGGTCAACTGACTGGAAGAGATCTATATTTGTTCCTATTACAAAGAAAGTGACCTGACCGAGGGTGGAAATCAACATTAATATCACATGGAAGCAAGATTCTGCTTAAAATGATCTGAAAATGACTGGAACAGCACATCAAAAGAGAACAGCCAAAAATGTAGGTTGGGTTTAGAAGAGGCCATGGTACTACAGATATTATACCTAATGTCAGATGGATCTTGGCTGAAAGCAGAGAGTACCAGAGGAATGTCTGTGTTTCATTGACTATGCAAAGGCATACGAGTATGTGGATCACAAAAACTGTGGCTAACCCTGAGAAGAATGGGAATCTTAGAACACTTGACCATGCTTATGTGAAACTTATACTTGGACGGCAGTCATCAGAACAGAGGAAGGAAACACTGCATGGTTCAAAACTGGGAGCGTGTACTCCAGGGATGTGTCCTATCTCCATCCTTTTTCAAACTATATGCAGAACAGATTATCTGGGAGGCTGGGCTCTATGATAAGAAATGTGTCATCAGGTTTGGAGGAAGGCCAATCAACAATCTGCATTATGCGGATGACACAACCATACTTGCTGAAACTTGATGATGACCTGAAGCGCTTGCTGCAAAAGGTCAAGGACTGCAGCCTTCAATATGGATTGAAGCTCAACATAAAGAATACAAAGATACTCACCAATTCCTGATTGGACGTATCATGAAAGATGGTGAAGACATTGAGATTTTTAACAGTTTTAGTCATCTTGGCTCCACAACCAACACTCTTGGCATAAAAAAACAAGGAAATTAAAAGGCGAATTGCAATGGGAAATTATCCTGACAGAAACCTCTCCAAAGTACTGAAGAACAACAAAGTCAGTCTGGAGACTAAGGTGCACCTGATCCAGGATATAGTCTTTGCAATTACTTGCTATACATAAAAAAGCTGGACATATCAGACATTCAGAGAACTGTCACCAATACTACATAAGCTATTTCAGAAAATAGAAAAAGAATACTTCCAGACTTATTCTATGAAGCAAACATATCCTTGATACCAAAGTCAGGAAAGGACACCATCCAAATAAAAATCTATAGGCCATTATCTCCTAAGAACATAGATGCAAAAATCCTGAATAAAATACTGGCCAATAGAATCCAACAATACATCAAAAAAATAATTTACCATGACCAAGAGGGATTCATAACAGGTATGCAAGGATGGTTCAACATAAGAAAAACAATCAATGTAATTCATCACCTTTACAAAGAACAAGAACCACATGATACTATTAATCATGCAGAAAAGTCCTTTGGCAAAAGCCAACACCTTTTCCTGATTAAAACACTCAACAAAATAGAAATAAAGGGGAATTTCTTCAACATAGTAAAAAGTATGTATGCAAACCCAAAAGTCAACAATGTTCTTAATGGAGAGAGGTTAAAGGCATTCCCTTTAAGAACTGGAACTAGGTAAGGGTGCCCACTATCACCTCTCTTATTCAATATTGCATTGGAAATTATAGTGATAGTAATAAGACAAGAGAAGGAAATAAGGGGAATTCAAATTGGCAAAGAGGAGGTAAAATTATCTCTCTATGCAGATGATATGATAGTATACTTACAAAACCCTAAAGACTCAGCAAGAAAGCTACTGGACATAGTTGACCAATTCAACAAAGTGGCAGAATACAAGATCCACATACAAAAATCAATTAGATTTCTCTACAGAGACAAAGTGAATACAGAACTGGAGCTGAGAAAAAAAAATACCCTTCACAATAGCTAATCACAAGATAAAATACTTGGGAGTGAATCTAACCAGAAGCACAAATGATCTAGTAAAAGAAAATTACAAAATATTACTACAATAAACAACAAAAAAGAGGCCTTGAGAAATGGAAGAATATCCCTTGCTCATAGATAGGAGGACTCAATGTTGTCAAAATGACAATCCTACCAAAGGGAATCTACA
>NW_006399755.1:36052859-36053934 GCF_000299155.1 Elephantulus edwardii | reverse complement strand
AATAAGACTTACTAAGAATCAAATCTCTATGCACATCCAAAAACTTCTCCAGCAGGGTAAAAAGGGAAGCCACAGACTGGGAAAAAGTATTTGGTAATGACATATCAGATAAGGGACTTATATCTAGAATTTATAAAATGCTTAAGCACCACAACAGGATAAACAATCCAATTGAAAAATGGCCACAGGATATGAACTTCACCAAAGAAAACATGCAGATGGCAAACAAACACATGAAGAAATGTTCAAAATCCCTAGCACTAAGAGAGATGAAAATGAAAACAAGTATGAGATATCATCTTGCCCCAGTAAGAATAGCAAAATTTAACAGAACAGCAAGCAACAAATGCTGGCGAGGTTGGAACTCTTATTCACTGTTGGTGGGAGTGTAAAATCAACCACTATGGAAGTCAGTATAGAGCTTTCTCAAAAAGTTGCAAATAGAAATACCATTTGACCCAGCAATTCTACTCCTGGGAATATACCCCAAAGAAGCCATAACCAGCCCCCAAGCAGATATATGCACATCCATATTTATAGTGGCTTTATTCACAATAGCAAAGAGTTGGAAACAAACTAAGTGCCCATCAATAAACGAATGGATAGTTAACCTGTGGTATCGAATGGAATACCACACTGCACTGGAAAACAAAGAACTTATAAAATATTATTCAAAATAGGTGATCCTGGAGGACATTATGCTGAGTGAAATATCTCAGTCACAAAAGGACAAATACTGCATAGTGCCACTGCTGTAAAATGGGACAGGCATCGAGGTTGAAGGGAGACTGAGAAAGATAGGATAAATTATGTTTACTGCATTGAAATAGATGAGGGATAGAACTGTTCAAAAGGGATACATGATTAGGTATTATTGTCATGACAGGAGTCCAGAAAGAAGGCTGCATAGTGGAGTGGACTTGGGGAGAGGGATTGTATAACAATGAAAAATTTTCCTTTTACTTTTCAAAAAGAAGAGCAAACTGGTGTGGGCAGGGAGAAAAGTACAATTAATGAATGGAAATCCAAATTCTCTGTAAATTTTCACTAAAATTAATAATATTTAAATAAAATA
>NW_006399755.1:36035382-36051866 GCF_000299155.1 Elephantulus edwardii | reverse complement strand
GCAAAGACCATGGCCTGTATCAGACGCACCTTAGTCTCCAGAGAGACACCATTGCTCTTCAGTACTTTGGAGAGGTCCCTAACAGCAGACTGGCTAGTGGTGCCAAGAGTGTTGACAGTGGAGCCAAGTAAACTAAGCTGTGAACAATCTCAATCTCTTCACCATCCATCCTGATGTTGCCAACCTCTTCTTGATAGTTCTTGTCAAATAGGATATTAAAAAAGAGTTCATGAAATGTGTTTATAGCAATGCATTCATAACAAATTCTTTAGTTCTCTTCATTTTTCTTCCTATTTTGATATTTTTAGTTTTATGAAAGAAGATAGATGATAGATAGATAGATAGATAGATAGATAGATAGATAGATAGATAGATGATAGATAGACAGATAGATAGATATATAGATAGACAGATATACATAGGTAGATAGATGGTTCAATCTTCCCCAAAATATAAATATGAAAAAGTTATTGTTTACTGTTACTTTATCAGAGACTAAAACAGTTCCTGGATCCTAGTAAGAGTGCAATTAAATCATTGTATAACTGAGTACATGACTATATTCCCAGATACTAGTTTTAAGAAGACTTTGACTAACTTCAAAGTTATTCATGCAACTAATTATAAGGAAAAACCCCACCCACAAAACCCCAAAGCAGAAATGGCTGCTACATAAAAGAATATGTATACGTGGCTTATCTTAAGGAAGAAAACATGAAAGAGGAGTCACAACGAAGGAAAATAGTATAGGAAGAAAAGCCTAATGTTTGGTAACAAAGCAGAGAGAGATTCTTTTGTGGATTGAAAACTTTATTAGGGTAATTCTATCAGTCAGATATTACCACCATAGCATTGCACAATACTCTATTCAAAATGCAGTAATATGCAATAAGTATATGTCTTAGTTATCTAATACTATATTAGCAAATATACCACGAGTGGATGTCTTTAACAAACAGTATTTTATTCTCTCATAGGTTGCTGTTTTTATTAGGAGTCATCTAGTTGGCTATGACTCATATAGGCCCTGTGAACAACAGAACAAAACCTCAATCTATTCTGTCTGCTCTGTGCTAAAAATTTCTACTGTGCTCAAAATCTCTATGCAGAGAGTTCATCTCATTGCAGTCTTCCCATCCTTGGCTAACCTTCCATTTTCCAAGCGTAAAGTCTTCTAACAAGTACTAGCACCTCCTGACAAAATACTCAAAGTACCTGAAATCTAGTTTCACCATTTTTGTTTCTATGCAACTTGGCTGTAATTCTCTCCGAATCAGTTGGTTTCATCTTTTAAAAGTCCATGATATATTCAATATATGCTTCCCCAATATTGTTGCTGTTGCTATTGTTATGTGCTGTCGAGTCACTGGCAACTCATAGTGACCCTATGTACAACTGCCCTAAACTCTGCTCTGTCCTATGCCAATCGTACTGTCTCTGACACGCTCATCCCGATTACCTCAGTCACTGGATCAATCCACCTCATAGACTGGTCTCTCCTTACAACATGTGCAAAGTATGTTAGACGGAGCCTCAGAATCCTTGCCTCTAAGGAGCCACCCAGTTTAACCCTTTCCAGGATGAATCTGTTTGTTTTCTTAGCAGTCCATGGTACATTCAATACACTTGTCCAACACCACAGCTCAAAGGAATCAATTCTCCTTCTATCTCCCTAGTCATTGTCCAAAAGTCTGATGCATAACAAGTGATAGCAAAGACGCACCTTAGTCTCCAGAGACACACCACTACTCTTCAGTACTTTGGAGAGCTCCCTAACAGCAGACAGCAGACTTTCCCATGGCAATGTGCCTTTTAATTTCCTGGTTACTGGTGCCAAGAGTGTTGACTGTGGAGCCAAGTACACTAAAGCTGTGAACAATCTCAATCTCTTCACCATTCATCCTGATGCTGCCAATTGGCCCAGTGGTGAGAATCTTTGTCTTCTTGACATTGAGCCTCAGTCCATACCGGAGGCTGCAGTCCTTGACCCTCTGTAGCAAACGCTTCAGATCCTCCTCAATTTCAGCAAACAGGGTTGTGTCATTTGCATAATGCAGATTGTTGATAGATCTTCCACCAATCTTGACCCCACATTTCTCCTCATAGAGCCCAGTCTCCCGGATAATCTGTTTTGCATACAGATTGAAGGGTATGGAGAGAGGACACATCCCTGGTGTATGCAGTTCCCAATTTTGAACCATGCAGTGTTCCCCTGCTCTGTTCTGATGACTGCCTCCCCAACATTACAACCCAAAATGTCAATTCTTCTATCAATAACTCTATCAGTTTTTCCTTTAACATGCAAATGAAGCATTTGCAAGTACCTGGCTTGGAGCAAGTGCATCTTAATGTTTAAACCACATCTTTGCTTTTTGATATTTTCAAAAGGTCCTTGAGAGTAGATTTTTCCCAATGCATTATATCTTTTTATTTCTTTATGCTAATTCCATGAATGTTGTTTGTGGATCCAAGTACAATGAAATACTTGACAACTTCAATCTTTTCTACATTTATAATTTTATTACCTATCAGTTCAGTTTTGTGATTTTTTTTAAACATGTTTTTGTTGTTCAGTGCCACTGAGTCAGAACCAACCCATTGCTGACCAGTAGTTTTTCAGAGGTTGTTAATTGCACGAGAGATTTCTGAACCTTCTCCTGTGGAGCTACTGGTGGATTTGAACCATGTGCCTTTTGAACTGCAGTGCAGCTTTTTTATCACCAGTCCACAAGAGCTCATATGGTACTAGGAGTGTAATAAGGTCAGGAAGAACAAAATATAGTGCACAAACTTGCTGGACACTTATTCTTTATTAATGGTCTTGTTTTCAGCAACTAAAGTTAATTTCTTCCTAAAACTATGGATAGATATCAAATGTTTCAGGACAAAGAGAAAAAATTAAGCAAACCAGACTGGAAAACTAGATTTTTTTGAAGATCCATTGTGATTGAGGAGAAAGGCTACAGGATCAGAGACAGATATTAAGGATCTTTGAGGGTTTTAAGATAGCTGGTTTTACTTACTTTGAATTTTTCTTCCAATTTCTATTGGTTAATTTATTGTTGTTGTTGTTATGTGCCATCGAGTCGCCTGCGACTCATAGCAACCCTACGTACAACAGCCCTAAACTCTGCTCTGTCCTCTGCCAAACGCACCATCTCTGACACACCCATCCTGATTACCCCAGTCACTGAATCAAACCATCTCATAGGGAGCTTTCCCCTTTTGCGTTCTCCCTCCACCCTCCCAAGCATGATGTCCCTCTCCAAGGACCTGTCCCTCCTTGCAACATGTCCAAAGTATGTTAGATGGAGCCTTAGATCCTTGCCTCCAAGGAGCAGCCCAGTTTGACTCTTTCCAGGATGAATCTGTTTATTTTCCTAGCAGTCCTTCCTTGCTGTGTACCATCAAATTAGACCCAACTGGCACAGGAGGAGTTTGCCCCTCCTTCTCCAACAGAACATCTGGTGGATTTGAACCTTGTGCCTTTGGGATTGCAGCACAGCTTCTTGCCACTAGACCACCAGAGTTCCTTAACGGTTAATTTATTAGACACCTAATAAAATGGAAAGTTTATAAAACTTTAAAAATGCAAAATAAATATATGTTATGGTCTGTGTAGGACTCTGCTTCCATAATAAGTAAGGAATTGTGTTGCCAACTCAAAGGCTGGTACCTCAAATCCACTAGTTGCACAATGGGAGAAAGATTGAAAATCTCCTGTGCAATTTACTGTCTCTGTAAATCTGCTGGAGGGTCAGCTATGAGTCAGTTTTGACCCAATGGCACACAAGGATAGTCTTTGCATTTATATAAGAAGTCCTGGTGGCACAATGGTTAAATGCTTGACTGCTAATCAAAGGATTGGCAGTTGAAACCCGCCAACTGTTCTGTGAAAGAAAGATGTGACAATTGGTTTCCATTAAGGGTCTGCAGCCTTGGAAACAGTATAGGGAAGTTCTACATCATTCTCTAACGTTGTTTTGAGTCAGAATCAACTAAAAGTGGCTAACTCTGAGAAGAATGAGAATCCCAGAACACTTTATTATGCTTATGAGAAAACTTTTCTTGGACAGGAGACAGTCATCAGAACAGATCAGGGAAACAGTGCATGGTTTAAAATTGAGAAAGATGTACACCAGGGATGCATCCTGTCTCTATACCTTTTCAATCTATATGCAGAACAGATTATCTGGGAGGTGGGGCTCTATGAGGAGAAATGTTGCATCAGAATTGGAGGAAGCAACGTGACAGCCGATAGCAACAACAACAACAATAATAATTATCAAATTATCCAATAATCTTGAACAGTGAAACCTGTAGGAGTTAGAACCTATGTGAGGTGGTATCTCCAGTGATTGGAAATTCACTGATTGTTGATGGCACTGGTTTTAATTTTGGGTTTTAGTCTCAAAAGAGAATGATAGAAAGTTGTAAGAATCATACAAAAGGCAGCAAATTTGCTAGCCTGAGAAAAACAAGGCAACCCCATAAAGCTCTAACTCACAACTGTCACTGTATAGTGAAGAGGCTACTAAGAGAATTGGACTGTGAGCTATGTCAGCTTTCCAGAGCAGCACTGTTTTAGGAGCTGATGGTAGATGAGTAAACACAATAATCTTGAGTTTGTGATTTGGTGAACTCATGGGAGTAGAAGGTCTACATATCAGTTTACACATCCATTGAGACATAATTTCAACAAATTAAAATATCTCGGTTCGGCCAGAAACACTGTCGTCTTAATACAGCTAGTATGAAGTTTTCCAGTGACCTTCAAAGAAACATCATTTTTCAATACCTGTTTCAGCAAAGCATATACTGCAAAGAAACTCTGTCTGGTGAATCTGTAAGTTGGCCTCCCTCTGCTCTGTGCTGTTGTTATACTGAGTTTTAGAAATTATTCCCAAATTATTTTTAATGATTAAAGATTGTCATTAGCAAATGATTGCTTAAACCCTAATTGAGCCCTTAACTAATTTTTGAGGAAGGAGTGGTAGCTTTCCCCTATTTTGTACCTATCTTGATAAGGGAAAAATAATCTTAAATTTTTATTTATCCATCTGCGTGCATTAAAGAGAAATATTCTTTTTTTTTACATAAAACATTACTTTAAAATAATTCTATTTGGGCTTTTCCATTTTTGTACAGAACACGTTGCAGGGATGCCTTAGTGTCATAATTTGCTATCTCTATCTCTGTTAATAGAACAATTCCATACCAAGTGAATTCAGCTAGCAAGACTCATCTCCTTGCTGCTGGAAGGAAATTAGTTATAAACAAACCTGAAGCGCTTGCTGCAGAAGGTAAAGGACAGCAGCCTTCAATATGTATTGAGGCTCAATATCAAGAAGACAAAGATTCTCACCACTGGGCCAATTTGCAGCATCAGGATGGATGATGAAGAGATTGAAACTGTTAACAGCTTTTGTTTGCTTGGCTCCACAATCAACACTCTTGGCACCAGCAGCCAGCAAATTAAAAGACTTATTGTGATGGGAAAGTCTGCTGTTAGGGACCTCGCCAAAGTACTGAAGAGCATTGCTGTCACTCTGCAGACTAATACAGAACTGATACAGGCCATGGTCTTTGTCATTACTTGCTATGCATCAGACATCTGGACAATGACTAGAGGTGATAGAAGGAGAATTTATGCCTTTGAGCCGTGGTGCTGGAGAAGAATATTGAATATACCATGGACTGCTAAGAAAATGAATAGGTTCAAACTGAAGAGGATGAAACCAGGCTGCTCCTTGGAGGCAAGGATTCTGAAGCTTTGTCTGATGTACTTTGGACATGTTGGAAGGAGGAACCAGTCCTTGGAGAGGGACATCATGCTTGGAAGGGTGGAGGGACAGCACAGGAGGGGAAGACCCTCTATGAGGTGAATTGATTCAGTGACTGAAGTAATGGGGTTGGGTGTGTTGGAGACAGTGTGATTGGCACAGGACAGAGCAGGGTTTAAGGCTGTTGTACATAAGGTCGTTATGAATTTCAGGCACTCTTGCCACTGAGTCAGTTCTAGTTCATAATTCTTGCTTGAGGAGCTCTAGTGGCCCAGTCTGAAGAGAATTTTGCTGCTAACCCAAAAGTTACACCTCTGGCAGTTTAAATCTACTGGCAGCACCTTGAGAGAAAGATGGGCAATCATCTTCAGTGTGATTTCCAGTCTTGGAATCCCCAAACAGTATTGGTTATGAGTTGGGTCTGACTTGACAGCAATGAGTAATGATTAGTCCTTATCACGGGTGGAGATGGAGAGAAAGGTAGTCATCGCTTAGAGAACAATATGTTTCAGTAAGATTGAAAAAGTCATGGATAGTGGTGATGATCACATATAATGAAAGGGGTTCAGTTCTTTAAATTGTACTTACAAAAATGTTGAAATGATCTTATATATATATTTTAAAATGGATGTCAGAAGAAACTCTGAATATTACACTGGAGCACAGAGAAGCCAAAGCACAAGGAAGAATTCAAAATACTAAAGAGCTGAACAGAAGATTTCAAAAGGCAGTGCGGGACGACAAAGCAAAATATTACAATGAAAAACGTGCAAGGAGCTGGAGTCAGAAAACTAAAAGGGTCGAACTCGCTCAGCATTTCTTAAGCTCAAGGAACTGAAGAACAAATTCAATCCTCGAGTTGCTATAATCCAGGACAAATCTGTTTGTTTTCCTAGCAGACCCTATGTATGTAAGATTCATCTTAGAGAGGGTTAAACCGGGCTGCTCCTTGGAGGCAAGGATTCTGAGGCTTTGTCTGACATAATTTGGTCATGTTGTAAGGAGAGACCGCTCCTTGGAGAAGGACATCAAGCTTGGGAGGGTGGAGGGCAGGTGCAGGAGGGAAAGGCCCTCTAGGGGGTAGATTGATTCGGTGACTGGGGTAATCGTGATGAGTGTGTCGGAGACAATGAGATTGGCATAGGACAGAGCAGAGTTTAGAGCTGTTGTACATAGGGTCACTATAAGTCACACGTGACTCAACAGTACATAACAAAAACAGCAACATACACACACACACACACACACACACACACACACACACACACACAGAGAGAGAGAAATGCATTTGTTGTTGTTATTATTATGTGGAGTTGCCCCGCAACTTATAGTGATCCTATGTACAAGAGCTGTGAACACTGTTCCATCCTGAGTCAATCTCAGTGTCTCCAACACACCTGCCCCTATTACCCCAGTCCTGTGTCAATCCCTCTCATCCAAGGTCTTCCTCTCCTGCATTGATCCCCTACCCTTCCAAGCATGATGTCCTCGAAGGACTGATCCCTGCAGGCAACATGCCCAAAGTATGTGAGACAGAGCTTCAAAATCCTTGCTTCCAGAGAGCAACCTGGTTTCACCTCTCCAGGACAAAGCTGTTTTTTCTCTTGATAATCTACAATATGTCCAATACTCTTCTGCACCATAACTCAAAGGCATCAATTCTTCCTCTTTCATCCTTGGCCATTGTCTTGCACTCTGATATATAGCAGGTAATTACAAAGACCATGACCCACGTCAGGAGCACCTTAGATTCTAGCCTGGCATCTTTGTACTTCAACACTCTGGAGAGGCCCCTGAGAGCTAACTTTTCTATTTGTCTTTTAATATCCTGGCTGCTGGTTTCTAGGCTGTTAATTGTGGACCCAAGAAAACCAAAATTGTAATTATCTCAGTCTCTCCTCCATCTGCCATGATGCTTACCAATTGGCCCAGTGTTGAGAATCTTTGTTTTCTTGATGTTGAACTTCAATCCTTTTTGGAGATTGCAGTCCTGGGCATTCTTCAACAGATGTTTCAGGTCCTCTTCAATTTCAGTAAGCAAGGTTGTATCATTTCATAACATAAATTGTTGATCAGTCTTCCTCCAAACCTGGTGCCACATTTCTCCTCATAAAGTCCAGCCACTGAATGATCTGTTCTGCATATAGATTGAAGAGGTATGGAGATAGGATGCACCACTGATGAACTTCTTTGCTGACTTTTAATCAAGCAGTGTTTCCTTGCTCTATTCTGATGACTACATCCTGGTCTAAGTATAGGTTTCACGTGAGCATAATCAGGTGTTCTGGGATTCTTATTTTTCTCAAGGTTAGCCACATTTTTTTGTGTGATCCACACAGTCAAATGCCTTTGTATAGGCAATGAAAAACAGATAGACATTCTTCTGGTACTCTCTGCATTCAGACAATAGCCATCTGACATTGGCAATGATGTCCCTACTACCATGTACCTTTGTAGTCTTTTTTTGGATGATCTTCAGCAAGATTTTGCTTACATGGGATAGTAGTGTTATTGTTTGATAATTTCCACACTCTGTCAGATGAACCTTTTTTTGGAATGACAATAAATATGGCTTTCTTCCAGTCAGCTGGCCTGTAGTTGTCTTCCAGATTGCTTGGCACAACTTGGTGAATACCTCCAGGGCAACATCTGTTTGCTGAATATGTCAATTGGTATTGAACATAGAGGTATATATATATATCCACTACATATTTTCTATTTATATAATATATGCTTGTATATGTATGTATATGTGTGTGTGTGTGTGTGTGTGTGTGTGTGTGTGTGTGTGTGTTGTTATGTCATCAACTTGGAACTGACTCATAGCATACCTTCTGGAAAATTTTCAGAGGCAGTTTATCACACAGATGGATATTGTCCATCTTTCTCCCATGGAACGGCTGGTGAATTCTAGGTGTGCCTTCAGAATTGCAGGGCAGCTTCTTACCACTAGAACAAATAGCCCAATTTTAAAAAGAAGAGAGGCATATAGATGTTAAATAGAAGGTAGAATGTCAGGATATATAATTAGTACATGTATTTACAGGGAAAAAACCATAAATTTATCCTATGTTTGATAAGATGATTATGATTTCAAACATCATGACTGTTGTTATTGTTATGTGCCATCGAGTCGCTTGTGACTAATATCGACCCTAAGTACAACAGCCCTAAACTCTTCTCTGTCCTGTGTCAATTGCACTGTCTGTGACACTCCCATCTCGATTACCCCAGTCTTTGAATCAATCCACCTCATAGAAGGCCTTCCCCTCCTGTGCTGTTCCTCCAACCTCCCAAGCATGATGTACCTCTCCAAGGACTGGAACCTCCTTACAAAATGTTCAAATAGATCAGACGAAGCTCAGAATCCTTGCCTCCAAGGAGCCACCCGATTTAACCCTTTCCAGGATGAATCTGTTTATTTTCCTAGTAGTCCATGGTGCTCTCAATACTCTTCTCTAGCATCACAGCTCAAAAGCATCAATTCTCCTTCTATCCTCCCTAGTCATTGCCCAACTCTGATGCTTATCAAATGGTTGCAAAGACCATGGCCTGTATCAGACACGCCTTAGTCTCCAGAGAGACACCATTGCTCTTCAGTACTTTGGAGAGGTCCCTAACAGCAGACTTTCCCATGGCAATTTGCCTTTTGATTTCCTGGCTTCTGGTACCAAGAGTGTTGACTGTGGATCCAAGCAAACTAAAGCTGTGAACAATCTCAATCTCTTCACCATCCATCCTGATGCTGCCAATTGGCCCAGTGGTGAGAATCTTTGTCTTCTTGACATTGAGCCTCAATCCATATTGGGGACTGCAGTCCTTGAACCTCTGCAGCAAGCACTTTAGGTCCTTCTCAGTTTCAGCAAGCAGGGTTGTGTCATCTGCATAATGCAGATTGTTGATAGGTCACGACTATGTTGGGGGGGGAAATTTAAGTTGCATCAGTTTTTATTAAAAAGTTAAGGAATTACTACTCATCTCTGTAAAATTTCAGAAATGGAGAATCGACACTAATTACCCACTGTGTATATTGTTCTATGCTGTCAAGTCAGAACTGACTCATAGCTGATACTCCAGAGGGGTTTTCAGATCTGGAGTGATACACCCAATAAAACAAATCTTTACTATTTACTTTTACTCACTGATCACTCACTTGAAGGTTGATGTAAGATTGGGTCTTGAAATAAAAAAAAAAAAACCCTAAAGGGTTTTTGGGATTTAAAAAAGAAAATATTTTCTCATTGCTAATTGTTTAAAAAATAGTTCAAACTTTCTATGCCTAAGTTACGTCGATGTAAAATAAGGATAAGAACAATATCTAACGTATGGATTAAAATTAAATGAGATAATGCGAATAAAGTATTAAGCATGATTCTTGTCACAGTATATGCCATTATCATTCTTCACCGAATATTTATAAGGGATTCAATAGGTAACCAAAACACATTACATTCCAAGAATGCAAGATAAATCAGAGAACATTGGATCCCTAAATCACATTCCAATAATTCTACCAAAGAAATGTTTAAAGCAGAAACAACTTCTGCATTCAATTTTCCATGACTTATAAGCTAATGTGAATTCTGCCAAATCCCTCAAGTGGTGAGAATAAAAATGATTCAGTGTTAAGAGGGCAAGTGAAAAACAGCCTTAAATTAGACCTTTTCATGAAGAAGAATTAGCCCATTGTTCTTATTAAAAATATAAAGTAATAGCTCCTGCCAGTCATAAGGAAAACTCTTACGGCTGGTAGCTCCCAGCTCCTTGAAAATTACTGGCTTAGAGTTTAGAATGTTGAAGCAAGACTAGTCCCTATGAGGCCCTATGAAGATGTGTTTGAGCATAGAACAGAAAACTACCTTGAACTAAAAAATACAATTGGCTTAAGTGCTCCCATGCTACACAATGTTCCCTGTAGAAGCAATTTATAATGTGCTAATCTTAAAAAAAATGCTTAGTGGAAAAATAAAACCCAAGCATGACATACGATAAACCTATATTTGTAGTCTTTGTCTATAATATGCCTTGCTGTTGGTTTTAATTTTCATAGCTTTATTGTTAAAACACATATAAAAAATAAAAGAAAAGCTAAAATAACTCACTACTAGATCTCAGTACAGCCATAGGAATTTTTTTAAATTATATTATTTTATTTTTTATAAGGAATTTTAAAGCAGGATATATATCAATATCAGAAAACTAAGCTGAGAAATTGTCTGATAGGCATTTTTTGCTTATCTACTCTCCCCGCCCTATCACAAAACTACTAGTTATAATGTATATCAGAAGGGACAGCATTTTTATTATTCCTATATATCATCCTAAGCAGATATAGAGTGTTGCTGGACCACATGCATTGGTTGCATAAATACAGGCAAGAAGTTGCACTGCAACCCCGAGGCACATAGGTGAAGCCCAGCAGCTACTCTGTGGGAGAAAGACGGGCAATCTCCTCCTGTGCCATTAACTGCCTCTGAAATCTTACTGGAGGGTCAACTATGGGTTGTTCTGACTCAACAATACAATAACAGCATAACTCTTACTAACAAAATTGTTTCCTATTACTATATTCATTCAATCTGTATACTGAGTAAATAATCTGAGAAAGTAGTTGATGTGGAGAACACAGAATTAGACTGAAAGAACTCTCATTAATATAATGACATATGCAGATAGCACAAGCGTGCTTGCTTAAAGCAGAGCGGACTTGAATCACTTAGTGGTCAAGACCTAAGATTACAGCCTTCCAAGTGGATTCATTACAAAGAAATTAAAAGTCCTCACAACTGAAACAATAAGCAATGTCATCATAAGCAAAGAAAATGTTGTCAAGGATTTCATTTTCCATGTATCAACAACCAAAATCCGTGAAAAAAGTAGTCAAGAAATCAAATCAATGATACACGAAAGCCATCCTTTGCACTACCTTCTCTTATTACACTCATTTTACAGATGTAAAACAAGAGCAAATACCAGCAACATTAAGTAGATTTCTGTTTCTTCATTTGTAAGTAATAATGAAATAAACAAGGAAAAACCACACACAATCATTCATTTGCATTGTGTTTCATTCATGTACTTTGTGTTTTATACAATCATTCATATATATTTTATATATTAATTACTATTTATCTATGCCTATTCTTGTCCTACATTTCAAATTCCCATTGAATCATTCCTAATCTTTCATTCTTTTCTCCTCCCACAAACTGTTTTCCTAGTAATTTTCCTCTTTCCCATTTTTGTTCCCCTTTTGCCTTTCTCCTTCCTCTTGTCAACATTTATACACATCTTGCACAATTATACTTGTATTTTTACAATTACTTTATGGAGACTAAGCTATTTTACTCAGTATAATGCTGTCTACAAACTCCCATGTTAAATAGTATTTATGAAATTGTTGTTCCTTAGTGCTGCATAGTATTCCTGTGTGTGGATGCATCACACTTTTCCAATCCACTCGTTTGTGGATGGACATTGGAGCTGTTTATATTTTCTTCCTATTATGAATAATGCTGCTATTACACAGGTGTACATATCTCTGCTATTCAGTTATCATTTCCTTTGGGATTATTCTTCTCAGGGGAAAAATGACTAATATGGGATTTCTATGTTCAGGTTCTTGAGGAACTGTCTAACTGCCTTCCAGAGTGGCTATATTATTTTACATTCCCAGCGGCAGTGCATGAGAGTTTCACAAACTCCGTATCATCTACAAAAATATTGTTTGCTATGCCACTGCTACTGGGGTGAAATAGTATCTCACTGTTGCTTTGATTTGCCTCTCTCTGCTTGTCTGTGATCTTGAAATTGTCTTCACGTGTCTGTTAACCATACAAATGTCTTCCTTTGTGAATAGTCTTTATAACTTTCGGCCATTTTGTGATTAACAGTCTTTTGTTTTGTTTTTAGAGGTTAGTCAGGGATGTATTTTGTCTCCATACCTTTTCAATTTGTATGCAGACAAGATCATCCAAGATGCTTGGCTGTACACGGAGGAATGTGGCATCAAGATTGGTGGAAGAATCATCAACAATCTGCATTATGCGGGTGACACAATCCTGCTTGCTGACACTGAGGAGGACCTGAAGCACTTGTTGAAGAAGATTGAGGACTCGAGCCTTCACTATGGATTGAAGCTCAACATCAAGAAAACAAAAATTCTCACCATTGGGCCAATTAGCATCATCAGTATGGATGGTGAAGAGATTGAGATAGTCAACAGTTTTCATTTACTTGGCTCCACAGTCAACACTCTTGGTAACAGCAGCCAGGAAATCAGGAGACGAATTGCATTTGGGAAAGTCAGCTGTGAGGGACCTCTCAAGAGTACTGAAGAGCAATGATGTCAGGCTGGAGACTAAGGTGCTCCTGATCCAGGCTGTAGTCTTTGCAATTACGTATTATGCACCAGAGAGTTGGACAGTGAATAGGGATGATAGAAAGAGAATTGATGCTTTTGAGCTGTGGTGCTGGAGAAGAGTGTTGAATATACCATGGACTGCTAGGAGAACAAACAAGTCTGTTCTAGAGAGGGTGAAGTCAGAATGTTTCTTGGAGTCAATGATTCTGAAGCTTCGTCTGACATACTTTGGGCATGTTGCAAGGAGGGACTAGTCCCTGGAGAGGGACATCATGTTTGGGAGAGTGGAGGGACAGCACAGGAGAGAAAGACCCTCGATGAGATGGATTAATTCTGTGATTGGAGTGGTGGGAATGTTTGAGATGGTGAGGTTGGCACAGGATAGAACTGCATTTAGGGCTTTTGTTCAGAGGGTCGCTATAAGTTCCAAGAGACTCGATGGCACCTAAGAACAACAAACAAACTTTCATTATGAGACCCAAGTTTGAAATGCCATTGCCAAATATATTTTCCCACTCTGTAAGCTTTCTTTTCCCCTTGTTGGGAAACGTTTTTTTATACACACAGGACCTTGATTTTTAGGTCACAATTTTATGTCATGGCTAGATGGCACTTACCAACAAAATTTACATAGAGAGAACTCTGTTGGCCTACTGGATAGAAAGTGATGTTGCCAATCCAAAGGTGGGTAATTTTAATCTGTGGCCTGGTTTTAATTACTTTTGATCAAATGTTCTTCTAAGTGATATAGCACTGATCTGTCCACTTACTGTATGGAGGTAACTAGTGGTTGTTTTGATGCTAAACAATGTGATACTGATGTGTCAAATGTGCTAATGGTCACCCATGGCAGACAGTGTTTGGTGAAGCTCCCCAATTAAAACAGGCTTGGAATCAGGAATAGCCCCTACTTCCAAAATAGCTTGCCTCTGGAAACTCTAAAAACTTGAAGAAACGATGAAAGTCACACAAGTGTTAAGATTTTTCATCCATAGGATTGCTATGAATTGTCTACGACTCAGTGGCACTTAACAACAACAGCAACAACATATAATCCAGAAGAAAAAGCCAAAGAAGAGGAAATTAAAGATTTTTATAGAATTTTGCTGTCTGAAATTGACCAAATATGTGATCAAGGTGCAGTAATGATTAATTGGTGACTGGATACAAAAGTTGTAAACAATGAAGAAGGAATGGTAGTTGTGAAGTACGAACTTGGTAATAGAAATGGGACTACCAAAAGAATGATCAAATTTGCTATGGTTAATGATTTGTTTATCACAAATACCTTTTTTAAAAAACACAGAGAGTGATTTTACACATGGACCTCACCAAATTGACTACTTCTGTGAAAGGAATCATTGGAGAAGTTCAATATCATAAGTCAAAGTCAGATCATGTGCTCACTCTGGAGAAGAACATTAATTTTTCATGCACAAGTTCAAATTGAGACTGAAGAACATAAAAACAAGTTCTAGAGAAGGAAAATATAAACTTGAGTTTGTTCCATTTGAATTTAAAGATCATCTTCAGAATTAATTTGATACATTGAACACTAGTGATCTAAGACAAGAGGAGTTATAGAATGGCATCAAGGATATCACCAATGAAGTTATAGCAAAAGGTCACTACAAAGACAAATGGATGTGAGAAAAGATCTTGAAAAGAGTACAAGAGAATTAAGAAGGTAAAATATAGGGAAGGGATGTTGAAGTAAAAGAGCTGTACAGATTTCAAACGGCAGCTCAAGAAAACAAAGCAATGAATTATAATGTAATATAACAGAAAACATATGAATACTATGCTCTCTATAGAGATCATTTGGGAAGCTGTACTTTATGAGGACTGTGGCATCAGGTTTGGAGGAAGACTCATCAACAACCTGTGTTGTGTAGATGACACATTACTTACCAAAACTGAGGAGAAACTGAAGTGTTTGCTGCAGAAGGTCAAGCACTGTACTCTTCAATATGGGTTGAAGCTCAACATCAAGAAAACAGATTCTCACCACTGGGCCGATTGGCAGTACCATGATGATAGAGAAGAGCTTGAGGTGGCTAACGATTTCCATTTGCTTGGCTCCACAAGCAACAATTTTGGAACTAGCAGTCAGGAAATCAGAAGTTAAATTGCATCAGAGAAATCTGATGTCAGGGACCTTTCCAAAGTGCTGAAAAGCAATGATGTCAGTTTAAAGACTAAGGTGTGCCTGATCCCGACCTTGGTCTTTGCAATTACTTTCTATGCATCAGAGAGCTGGACGATGACTAAGGATGACAGAAAAATGTATGGCTTTGAGTTGTGGTGCAGAGGAAGAGTATTGAACCTATCACAGACTGCCAAGAGAACGGGTCTGTCCTGGAGAGCGTGAAACCAAATTGCTTCTTGAAGGCAGGATTTTGATGTTCCATTGCACATATTTTGGGCATGTTGCCATGAAGGATCAGTCCTTGGAGAAGGATGTCATGCTTGGAAAGGCTGATTGACAACACAAGATATGAAGACCCTGGGTTAGATGGATTGCCACAGTAACTGAGGTAATGAGGATAGATTTGGCGGAGACAATGAGATCAGATCAAGATAAGACAAGATTCAGAGCTGTTGTGCTTAGGGTCACTATTAGTGTCAAGTAATGTTACAGAACAACAACATAGAGAGGTGGAACTTGAGAATAAATAGGGTAGAACTTGTTAGGCAATTCTCAAGCTGATAGAACTGACAAACAAATTTGGGTCTCAAGATCCAATATTTAGTATGCTTTATGCAGATAACACAACCCTCCTTGTTGAAACTGAGGAGGACCTGGAGCATTTGTTGCAGACAGTCAAGGACTGCAGCTTTCAATATGGATTGAAGCTCAAAAAAACAAAGATTTTCACCATTAGGCTGATTGGCAGCATCATGATAGATGGTGAAGAGATTGAGATTTTAACAGATTCAGTTTGTTTGGTTCTACAATGAATACTTTTTGTACCAGCATTGGTACAAAAGAGAAGACCTCAGGAATTAATCGGAATACCAAGTGACATGTTTCAAATAACAGATGCAGCCCTGGATGTGCTCACAAGAGCTACCTTGAAAGGAAGCTACCTGACAAACTTACTGGAAAAGATCCATATTTGTTCATATTCCCAAGACAGGTCTAACAGAATGTGGAAGTTATGGAATAAAATATCATTACTATCATATGCAAGCACAATACTGCTGAAGATCATTTAAAAAGACTAAAACAGTTTACCCCCACAACAAGGGATTTATCTTTAACTGCCCCACAAATTGCTGTCTGTCAGATACTCCTCTAAATCTGAACATTCAGATTAAGACAGACTAGGAAGAAG
>NW_006399755.1:36031386-36033073 GCF_000299155.1 Elephantulus edwardii | reverse complement strand
CAGGGTTTAGAGCTGTTGTGCATAGGGTCGCTATGAGTCGGAAACGACTCGATGGCACATAACAACAACAACAAAACAGTACATATACAGATAATTTCAAAATGTTCAAGTCAGAAGAGGCAGGGCACCAGGAATGTCATTGCTAATGTCAAATGGATCCTGAGTGGAAGTGAAGAATAGCAGAAGACTGTCTATTTGTGATTCATTAATTTTGTTGTTGTTATGTGCTATCGAGTTGCCTGCAACTCATAGTGACCCTATGTACGATAGCTCTGAACTCCACCTATCCTGAGAAAGTCTCACTGTCTTCAACACATCTACCCTGATTAAACCAGTTACTGTGTCAATCCATCTCCTCTGAGACTTCTCCTGTGCTGTCTCTCCACACTTTCAGGCATAGTGTCCTTCTCCAAAGAATATCCTTCTTGGCCATTTTCCCAAAGAATATGAGTTAGAGCTTCAAAATTCTTAAATCCAAGGAACAACTTGATATCACCCTCTCCTCTACAGACCTGTTAGTTCTCTTGGTGGCCCATGGTATGTTCAATCCTCTTCTCCAGCATCACAACTCAAAGACATCAATTCCTCTTCTGTCGTCTTTAGTCATTGTCCAGGTGTTTGATGCATAGCAAGTAATTAGAGAAGATGAAGGCCTGAATCAGGCGCACTTAGTCTCTAGACTGATATTGTGACTTTTTAGCACTTTGGAGAAGTCCCTGATGCAGAGTTCCCTAATGCAATTTGACTTTTGATCCCCTGACTGCTGGTGACAAGAGTGTTGACTATGGAGCTACACAAGCTGAGATTGTTAACAACTTCAATCTCTTCTCCACAAACCGTGGTGCTGCTAATTGGCCCAGTGGTGAATATATATATCTGTATATATATAATTTTTATTTTATACTGGTTTACTTACAAAGTATATCATTTTGGATTTTAGATGAATATCTGGGTCAACAAATCTGAGAATCTGATGTGAGATATATGTAACATTTTTTTCATACATTTAAATTATTTTAAACATTCAGTCAATTAAAAGTTACCTGCATACTTTAGATGTATGTAGGTAACTATATGTAGAAGTATGTATATAATATACTGTGAGATAATACAGTATGATGCACTATATATTTCTAAAAAAGATCAACTCTTTATGATTGCAATACTGAAGATAACGTAGAGAATCATATAGTAAGAAAGGAAAACTTTCAGTGTTAGCCTGCTTCTTCCCTTTTAGATAAAGAATACAGGAATACATGGCTTCTCTACCCATAAGATCCCTTTAATGAAATTTCCAGTACATCATCATCATCAACACAAGATCTATTGCTAGCAAATATAAAGGCAAAGCAGCAATTATACTACGACATATCATTAACAAATATCACTTTAATTATGGATTTTGATACTAGTGTTAATTGTGCTGTCAGTTAATTATTTTTAGATAAGAAAACAACAGTGCACATAGAAAAAATATTCTAATAACAGCCATCAAATGATAATACTGGAAAAATGGAAATGAATCACAGTTAAGAAGGAAAATAAGTCTTAGAGGGTAGAAGGTTCTACAAGGAAAAACAACAAATTGGGTCAGGAGGCAGATAGTCACCAAATATTGTGCACCAAACAATTATTTTTGTAACTGTAAGACATAAATAACCCATGGCAACTAGCAATAATAATAACA
>NW_006399755.1:36026007-36030686 GCF_000299155.1 Elephantulus edwardii | reverse complement strand
AGTTGACACAGTGACTGCACAATGGGCTTGAGAGTGTCAGAGATTTTGAAGTTGGTGCTTGTTAGGAAATGGCTCAGATCTGTTGATCATAAGGTTGCCATGAGTCATACTCAACTTGATGGTACCAAACAACAACAACCTTTACAAATAGAATAAGCGAGAGGTTTGAAGGCACTAAAACTGTGACCAAAAAAACCATTGTCTCATGTGGCTAGAATAAAAACAAGGAGAAACAGTGGCAAATATCCATTAGTAATTAGAATATGGAATGCACAAAGTATGAATCTAGGAAAACTGGAAGTTGTCAAAAAATGGTTTATCCTTGGAAGATGGTTAAATGTTTAGGAAGATGTAACTAACAATTTGAGGAAATACGGTTAAAATCAAGTCAAGAAAAGACTTAAGTTATGAGATTGAATCTTGGATTTTGAGTTTAAAAATTACCCTTAAAATGGAGAAATGGGAGGGAGGACATCACCATCAAGTTGATTCCAACTCAAGATAACTCCATTTACTTCTCCTAGTCTTTCTCTTCTGACGCAGAAATAGCTACTGCCACAACCTAGGATAAGAGAGAGTTACAGAGCCATTAGCAATCACTAAGACATAGAGGATGCACATTGGGACCTTGTCACATTACTAGTTCATTTACCTGAATAAATATATTCCAAGTAGCACTTCTGGAACTTTTCCTAGCCCTGGAAGGAGCCTCTCCCCACCCTATATTTAACTACAGGACAGAATAGAGAAGAGGACCCACCATAGCTGGGCAAAAGGAAAGGCTCTAGCTACTTAGCCCTCAAGGGAAAACCAGAAGAGAAGCAAGTCACAGGAAACAGAGGGCAGATCTGTCCCTAGATGATCATCATGGAAGACTGCCATTGAGAAACTCAAGTGGGGGCAACATTAGAGTCTGAAACTTATTAAAAAAAAATAAAAAAATATAAGGAAATGTCAACAACCTATACAGACATAACAGAAATTATTGCACATGTACCAAGAGAAACTTCACATAATGTCAAAAGAGCAGCAGACAGCTTTAAATATTATGAAAAAACAAAATCTTAGCTCCTATAAAAGAAGATAAAATTAAGAACCCAAGAAACACCCTAGAAACAGGACAACAGTAGAGTTATATCTATGTGAGATTTTATGAACAATTTCTGTATAAGCTTCAAATGATGGAAAAAAAGATTGATAGTATAAATAAACCAAAGACTTCTAAGACAGTGAGCCAGAAGAAATCTACTGATGTGGAGCTACATGAACAGCAAATGAAGTAGTCAAAAATAATTGAAAGAAAAAGTTGAAATCATGAATAAAGACCTACAAGAATTAAAAAAAATTAAAATACAACAAAACAGCACAAGTCAAAGAATGTTCAACCAACACAATGCTAGAAATGAACCAAAAAGTACAAAAATGCAAACTAGAATATAAAGACTTAAAAAGCAGAGTTTATCAAAACACTTGCTGTTATGTGCTATCAAGTCACCTGTGACTCATAGCAACTCTATGTACAACAGCTCTGAAACTTGCTCTGTCCCAACCAGTGCAACTAACTCCAACACACCTACCCTCATTGCCCTAGTTACTGTATCAATCCATCTCATCCAGTGTATTCCTCTCCTGCACTGTTCCTCCAACCTTCCGAGCATGATGTCCTTCTCCAAGGACCCATATTTCCTGGCCAAGTGCCCAAAAGTATAAGAGGTGGAAATTCAACATTATAGCCTCCAAGGAGAAGCTTGATTTCATCCTCTCCAAGACAGACCTATTTGTTTTCTTGGCAGTATATTTAAGACTCCTCTCCTGTACCACAACTCAAAGACATTGATTCTTCTTCTGTCTTCCTCAGCATTGTCCAGCTCTCTAATGCATAGCAAGTAATTATGAAGACAATGACCTGCATCAGGCACACCTTTCTCTCAAGACTGACATTAATGCTTCTCAGTACTCTAGAGAGGGCCCTGACAGCATATTTTCCCAGTGTAATTCATCTTTTGATCTCCTGATTGCTAGTGCTGGGTATGTTCATTGTGGAGCCAAGCAAGCTGTAATTGTTAACAACCTCAATATCTTCTCCATCTAACATGGTGATGCAAGTTGACCCAGTGGTGAGAATCTCTGTCTTCTTTATTGTTTTTTTTTTAAATTTTGAAGATTAGTTTATTTCTGTAAGCACTATTATTTTTTATTATTGTGCTAGTTTATCTCAAAATTTGATAACATTGTTTTTCAGAACAGATTCTTCCAATTTTCCTCACCTCCTCACCCATTAAATTGTACAGCCCCATAATTATCCACCCTATCCATCTACTTTCACCCTGCTATCCCTGCCCCAGATCCTTTACTTATTCTATAATAATGGTTTTATAAAAATTTGTCCTGTGGTACTGAATAAGTTCACTCAGCATAATGCTCTCCAGTACCTCCCAAGTTAGGTAGTAATTTACAAAATTATTTCTCCTGTGTGTTGTGTAATATTCCATTCTGTGGATGTACCATAATTTCTCAATCCATTCATTTGTTGTTGGACATCTTGGCTGTTTTCATGGTCTTGTGATGGTGAATAATGCTGCCATAAACACTGGTATACAAGTCTCCATTTGTGCCTCAGTTCTCATTTTCTCAGTGTATATTCCAAGTAGTGGAATAACTGGGTCATATGGAATTTCTATGTTCAGCTTTTTTGAGGAAGTGCCAAACTGTCTTTCTGAATGGTTGTAACATTTTACAATCCTACGAACAAAGAGTTCTTTTCTCACCACATCCTCTTCAACATATATTACTTGCTGTCCTGTTAAACTTTGCCACTGTTACTGGTGTGAGATAGTACCTCATTGTGGATTTTATTTGAGTCTCTCTTATTGACAGTGATTTAGAGCATTTCTTGATGTGTCTGTTGCCCTTTCAAATATCTTTCTCTGTGAAAATTCTTTTCATGTCCTTTGTCCGTTTTGTAATTGGGTTATCAATCTTTTTCTTGTGGAGGCCAGGAGTATTCTGTAAACTTTCATAATGAGACTCTTGTCTAAAATTGTATGACCAAATGTTTGTTCCCAGTCTGTAGGTTTGTTGTTTTTTTTTTCACCCTCTTGGAAAAATATTTTGATGCACACATGGATTTATTCTTTAGACGTTTCCACTCATCAATTTTATCCTCTTCATATTGTGCATTTCTGTCTGTATTTGGTAGTCTCTTTATACAGGGACTAATGCTTTTAAGTTTGATCCCAGTTTGTCTCTTATGAACTTTATGGTTTTGGGCTTTACAATCAGGTCTTTGATCCACCAGGTCTTTGATTTTTGTGAATGCTTTGAGATGTGGATCCTGTTTCAGCTTTCTGTTGGCTTGAGCTTTAATCTATATTGAAGACCACAGTCTTTGACCTTCTGTATCAAGTGCTTTAAGCGCTCCTCATTTTCAGTAAGAAAGATTGCATCATGTGCATAACATAGGTTATTGATAAGTGTTCCTCCAATTTTGATGCCACATTCCTCATCATAAAGCTCAGCCTCTGAATGATCTGTTCTGCATATAGATTGGAAAGTTATGGAGAGAGGAAACATCCCTGACTCACTCCTTTCATGAATTAGAACCATGCAGTGCTTCCTTGCTCTGTTCTGAAGACTGCTTCCTGAGCTGAGTATAGATTTTGCAAGAGCACAATCAAGTGTTCTGGGATTCCCATTCTCCTCAAGGTTAGCCACAATTTGTTGTGATCCACACATCAAATGCCTTTGCTAGAAGAACACAAGAAAATAAGAATTGAAGAGATGGAACAGAGAGCTAGTGAGCTAGAAGACAAGAACTTTAAAGGGAACTTACTAGAAAAAACAGAGAGGATGAAGAAAACATTAGAATTATGTGGGATAATATCAAACTTAACAGCACACATAATATATACATTCCAAAACAGGAGGGGAAGAGGAAAAACACTGAGAAAATTGTAAAAAAGATACTAGAAGAAAACTTTCTAGGTTTCCTGAAAAATGATGAAATTCACATTTAGGAAGCTCAGTGAGCTTTGAACAGAGTATACATCAAAAGAAAACCATCAAACTATATCACAGTAAAATTCTCCAAAATCAAAGACAAGGTTAGACTACTAAAAGCATTAAGAGAAAAACAAAGAGTCATCCACAAAGAAGAACCAATTAGATTAAGCTATGATTTCTCACAAACAACCATTCAAGCAAGAAGACAATGAGAAGGAATACACAGAAGGATTAAAGAAAACTACAGCCAACTAAGAATTTTGGACCCAGAAAAGTTGTTTATCAAGGAGAAATTAGATCATTTGCCGAAAAGCATGTACATAAATAATTTTAATAAACAAGATAAACTCTATAAGATATACTGAGACATATAAGATATACACAGAGACACCAAAGGAAAATGAATGGACCATAGTAAACAAACAAACAAACAAAAAACACAAAAAACAAAAAAGCAACGGAAAAAAGAAACACAGCAAAATCAGAAAAATAAACCTGGCCTGTCAATAATCAATCTTAATATGGATGACTTAAATGTAACCATTAAGAGGGGAAAATAGCAAAGTGGATAAAAAACAAATCTCAAAAATATGTTGCCAACAATAGACACATCTAAGAAATGAGGGAAAAGATAGACTAAAAATTATAGGCTGGAAAACTATATACAAAGCAAATGG
>NW_006399755.1:36019267-36024667 GCF_000299155.1 Elephantulus edwardii | reverse complement strand
TCCTTGTTTTTCAATGCAGCATAGTATTCCATTGTGCGAATATACCACAGCTTCTCTAGCCATTCGTTTGTTGATGGGCACTTAGGTTGTTTCCAACTGCTTGCTAATGTGAACAAAGCTACAATAAACATGGGTGTGCATATATCTGCTTGGATGTCAGCTATCATCTCTTCAGGGTATATTCCCAGTAGTGGAATTGCTGGGTCAAATGGTATCTCTATTTGCAACTTTTCATCAAATTTAAAACTATTGAAAACATACAAAGTATATTCCCAGACCACAGTGTCATAAAACTGGAGACTAAGAACAATAGAATGAAGGATAAAAAACAATCCATGTATAAGCTAAATAACATCTTGCCTGAGAATTGGGTTAAGTTTGCAGGAGAAATAAAAAGGGAAATTTAAAAGTTCCTCAAAATAAATGAAAAGTAAAATACAACAAACTTCTGGGACACAGATAAGACAGTCCTCAGGGAATTGTTTAGGGGGCAGCAATAGGCAAATACATTAAATTAAAAAAAGAAGCAAAATTAAAAAATTAATCCCAAACCTCTATCAAATAAAACAAAGGATAGCAAGCTAATCCCACAGCCTGTATAAAAGAGAAGAAATTATAAGGTCAAACCCTGAAATCAATAGAATAGAAAAACAATTGAAACCATCAATAAGACCTGGAGCTGGTTTTAAGAAAGTATCAATAAAATAGACAAACTACAGATAAATTTAACAAAAGAGAAGAAAGAAAAGAGAAAAATCAATAAGAAAGGAGAAAGGTGACATCACATCATAAATAGCTGAAATTAAATTGATAATAGAGAAATATTATAAAATAGGGTTCAGAACTGTTTTAAATAAGTCATTATGAGTCACAAGTGACTCAATGGCACATAACAACAACAACAAAACCCTGATAAATTTGAAAACCTAGAGGAAACTGACAAATTTCTAGAAACTGATATCCTACCCAGATTGACATAGACCAATGTAGAACAGTTGAACAGAGCCCTAACAAAAAAAAAAAAGAAATTGAGCAGATCATAAAAAAGAATCCACCCTAAAAAAAAAGTCCTAGCCCAGATGGCATCATGACTGAACTCTACAAACTTTCAAAGAGGAATTGTCACCAATTCACTTAAATGATTTTAAAAAATGAAAAAGAAGGAAGCATTGTATGGCGTAAGCATAACCCTAGTATCAAAACCAGGTAAAGAAATTGTCAAAACTTTAAATGATAAACCAATATCAGTCATGTACTTAGATGCAAAAATCCTTAACACAATCCTAATCAATAGAATCCAAGTGGGATTCATAAGAGGTATGTAAAAATGGTTCAATATGAGAAAAACAATCAACATAACTCATCACATTAACAAAGCAAAGAACAAAACCTACATGATCCTATCAATTATTGCAGAAAAGACCTTTGACTTGATCCAACATCCCTTCCATACTAAAACACACACTCAGCCAAGTAGAAATAGAAGGGGATTTCCTCAACATAGTGAAAAGGCTATATGCAAAAGCAAGAGCCAATAATATTCTCAATGAAGAAAGACTGTGAACAGGGACCAGACAAAAACATCCACTATCATCAGTCCTACTCAACATTATATTAAAAGTTCTTTCTAGGGTAATAAGACAAGCAAAGGAAATAAGAAACATCCAAATTGGCAAAGAGGTGGTGAGAAACATTGCTATATGATATGATAATGTAGACAGAAAATTCCAAAGACTCAACAAAAACCTGACAGAGTAGATCAGTTTAGTAGATCACTATTACAATGGCAGGGTACAAGATAAATATATATAAATCAGTGAGATTTCTCTACAGCAACAAAGAAAACACAGAAAAGGAGACTAAGAAAGCAACACCATTTACAGTAGACAACCACAAGATAAAACATTTGGGAATAAACCTAGCTAGAGACCTTTATAAAGAAAACTATAAAACACGACTACCTAAGAAATAAGAAATCTAACTAAGTGGAAAAATTTTCCCTTTTCATGGGTAGGAAGACTCAAAATAGTGAAAATGACAGTTCTACCAAAAGGAATCTACATATTAAATGTAATACCAATTCAGATATCAAGCTCATTTTTCAAAAACATGAAAAGGATAATTGGAAAGGAAAGAGACCTCAAACAAGCAAAACTTTTCTGAAAAATAGAAACGATGTGAGGAGTAAGTATAGCACTCCCTGATCTTAAAACTAACTATACAATTGTAGTAATCCAAACTGCATGATATTAGTACAATGGCAGACACATAAACCAATGGAATAGATTTGAGAACCCAGAAGTTAACAAATAATATCTACAGTTAATTAGTGTTAGATAAGAAATAAAAATCTATTAAATAGGGACACGACAACCTCTTCAACCAACGGTGCTGGCAAAACTGGACCTTGGCCTGTAAAAAAACTGAAATAAGAACCAGACCTTACACCACACACAAAAGTCAATTCAAGGTGGATCAGAGACCTGGTAGGGAAGTAAAGCCCCAAAACATAAAGATTATAGGAGATAAAATGGGACAAAACTAGGAAGCCCTAGCACATAACATAAACAGGCTTGCAAATATACCCAGAAATGCACAACCTGGAGAAACTAAAATTGAAAGACCTTCTAAAATTAAGTTCTTGTGTACTTAAATTTTCTTTCAAATAGGGTGAAAAAAATTTAGACTGTGAAAAAACATTTAGCAATGACATATGAGACAAAGGTCTTATAATGAAAATATACAGAATATTACAGGGGATCTACAAGAAAAAGACTGATAATGAAATAACAAAAAGGGCAAAAGACATGGAAAGATTTTTCAGAAAGGAAGACCTTCGGATGGTCAAGAGACATATGAAGAAACGCTTTAAATCACTGTAAATCAGAGAAAAATAAATAAAAATAACAATGAGAAAACATGTCACCCCAGTAGCCATGTCATTGTTGTTATGTGCCATGAAGTTGCTTGCTACTTACAGCAACCCTGAGTGTAACAGTTCTGAAGCCTGTCATCACATGGGACAGTCTCACTCACTCCAACACAACCACCCCCATTGCCCTAATTATTATATCCATCCATCTAACCCAAGGTTTTCCTCTCCTACGTTATCCCTACACCCTTCAGGGCATGATATCCTGCAAATATTGGTCAGTCCCTCTAAGCCACATGCCCGAAGTACGGGAAATGGAGCTTCAAAGGAGAAATTTGGTTTCAATCATTCCGATACAGATTTATATGTTTTCCTGGCAGTACATGGTATATTCAAGACTCCTCTCCAGAACCACAACTCAAAAGCATCAACTCTTCTGTCATCCTTAATCCTTGCCAAGCTCTCTAATACATAGCAAGTAATTGCAAATACCATGGACTGGCTCAGGCACATCTTAATATCTAGATTGACATCGTTGCTTCTCAGTACTCTGGAAAGGTTCTGAAAGTTGTTGCTGTTGTTATGTGCTGTTGAGTCGTTTGTGACTCATAGTGACCCTATGTACAAGAGCCCTATACGCCATTCTATCCTATGCCAACCTCGCCATCTCAAACACACTCCACTCACAGACTCGATCCATCTCATCAAGGGTCTTTCTCTCCTGAGCCATCCCTCCACTCTCCAAAACATGATGTCCCTCTCCAAGGACCAGTCCCTCCTTACAACATGCCCAAAGTATGTCAGATGAAGCTTCAGAATCCTTGACTCCAAGGAGCATTCTGGCTTCACCCTCTCCAGGACAAACCTGTTCTCCTAGCAGTCCATGGTATATTCAACAACTCTTCTCCAGCAGTAGATTTACCTAATGCAATTTGTCTTTTGATTTCCTGACTGCTGGTGTCAAGCAAGCTGTAATTGTCAACAACCTCAATCTTTTTTCCATCCATTATGGTGCTGCAAATTGGCCCAGTGGTGAGAGCCTTTGTCTTCTTGATACTGAGTTTCAGTTCATAGTGAAGACTACAGTCCTTGACTTTCTGCAGCTAGTGCTTCAAGTCCTCATTTTCAGCAAGCAAGATTGTGTCATCTGCATAACATAGGTTGTTGATAGGTCTTCCTCTAATCCAGATCCTCCTTATAAAGCACAGCCTCCTGAATGATCTGTTTTGTGCATAGATTGAAAAAATATGGAGACAAGACACATGCCTGACCCCACTCCCTTACTGATTTTGAACTATGCAGAATTTCTTGCTCTGTTCTAAGGACTGCCTCCTGGTGTAAGTATAGGTTTCACATAAGCCAAATCAAGTGCTCTGGGATTCACATTCTCTTCAAGATTAACCACAATTTGTTGTGATCCACACAGTCAAATTACTTTGCATAGTCAATGAAACACAGATCAATATCCCTATAGGTCTTTCTGTCTACCAAGATCCATCTGATACTGGCAATAAGACCTGTGGCACCATGGCCTCTTCTAGACCCAGGTTGTATTTCTGGGCACTTTCCAATCGTTTCTGGATAATCTTTAGTAGGATTTAGCTTGTGTGTGATACAATAATTTCCACACTCTGTTGGGTCACCTTTTTTGGAATGGGAGAAAATATGAATCTCTTCCAGTTGGCCAGGTACTAATCCTCCAGATTTCTTGGCACAACCTGGTG
Source organism: Elephantulus edwardii (assembly GCF_000299155.1). Classification (NCBI taxonomy): domain Eukaryota; kingdom Metazoa; phylum Chordata; class Mammalia; order Macroscelidea; family Macroscelididae; genus Elephantulus; species Elephantulus edwardii. The sequence goes on along the minus strand of NW_006399755.1, from coordinate 36,020,071 downwards.
AGTATGTCCAAGGCAGCACCTGTTTGTTAAACTATGTCAATTCATATTCCACTAATTCCTAGGGCTTTATTTTTTACCAAGTCCTTCAAAACAACCTGAACCTTTTCCATCTGTCTTTGTAATGACCTCTTGCATTCTTCAAGAATGATATTCTTGAAATCTCCCTACAATTTATCTGGTTTGTTCATTAGTGTTCAAAGCCTCAAACATGTTTCTGAGTTGGTTTTTAGGTCAAATTTTGATTCCTGTGTATCTGATTTTACCTGCTCCAGCTTTAAATTTAACTTGTGTATGAGTAGTTGAAGGTCTGTTCCACAATCAACACCTGGCCTAATTTTCACTGCTTATGCTGAACTTCTCCAATGATTCCTTCCACAGATGTAATTGATCTAATTCCTGTGCATACCATCAAGTGAAATCCATATGTATAGCCTGTGTTTATATTTCTTATAAAAGAGTGCTATGAATAAATTATCGATTATGCAGAATTCTTTTATTCTATCCCCAGCCTCATTTCTGTAACCAAATCCATATTTTCCAACCACTGATCCATCTTTCTGGTTCCCAACTTTTGCATTTCATTCACCCATTATTATTAATACATCTTATTTGCATGTTTGATCAATTTCTGACTGCAAAAGTTATAGAAATAAGCTATTCTTTCCTAAATTTAACAGAACAGTAAGGAATAAATGTTGGAGTGTTTATAAGGAAATTAAAACTCTCATGCACTGCTTGTCAGATTAAAAAATGGTACAACCATTCTGGAAGGAAGTTTGGAATGTCCTCAAAAAAACTAAACAT
>NW_006399755.1:36017603-36018972 GCF_000299155.1 Elephantulus edwardii | reverse complement strand
TTCATAAGGACAAACACTACATAAGAACATCATTGTAAAGGGAGCTCTGGTGGCCTAGTGGCAAGATGCTACACTGCAATCCCAGAGGTACGTGGTTCAAATCCACCAGATGCTTTGCTGGAGAGAAGGAGGGGGCAATCTCCTCCTGTACCAGTAAGATTGGAATTGACGGTACCTGTAAAAAAAAACACAATAAAATTTCTTAAAAAATATTAAAAAAGAACATCATTGTGAAAAATAAAAGGATAACTAGTAAGATGTGTATAAATGTTCACAAAGAGAAGAGAGAAAGAGCAAGAGGGAAGGAAAAGGCAAAAGGTGGAATTATTATGATAACAGAATTTAGTGAGTGATTTGGAAGGAAAGTGAGTTCAATTGGAACTTGAAAAGATAGTGAAATAAAAGACATAAACCAATAGTAATTATATGAGATAGAGTGTATCTAAATAATTGTATGAAATACAATGTAAGTGAGGGATTTTTGTGGAACACAAATATGTATGAGTGAAACACAATGTAAATGAATTATTGTATGAAAACCACTTAAAAAATTTTAATAAGTATTGTGCTAGCAAAACTCATAGAAAAGTTAGTAGATAGTAAAACAAGTTTAAAAAGTGCCAGTTTTTGCCAGAAATTATTCTCAGTAATGATATCCTTAGTTGTAAAGTAAGTCATGATCTTAACCTTACAACAAGAAGTACGGCATTTGGACCAGTCAAAAATCTATTTTTGTCTTTTGATAAATGACCAAGCAGTCTCCAAGAGAATTGTGTTTTCCCCTAATAAAAAAATGCCAAGTTCTCTCTGACGCTGAGAACTGCATCTTTGAACAATATGGTTCACACTTCAAAATCAAAGGAAGTGGCAAGCATGAAAATGGTCCCTGGAAGAATGACCTGAAGGAACCAATATTGAGGAATGGGATAAGGCTGTCCTTGAGGACCATCTCTCAGTTCCATGACTTCAAATTCCTATGAGCTCCAGGAAGTTAGTGGGCATTCCTTTAAAAATGGACATTATTGATTCCTGCAAAAATTTCTCAAGCTTTGAGATTAGTCTCTTGAGCAAATCTGTCTGAACAACTGGTGTCACTTTGGATATTTATTCAACCCATTACGGTAGCCTAATGGTATTATTGTTGCCAAATACAGATGACCCAGTGATTTAATAAAATTTAAGATATATGCTTTCTTATATTTTTCTTCCTTTTCTTTTAAACTCCTTAGGAATCCTGCCTTTGAAAATAAGGTAAACATGCATGAAATGGGACAATTTATGTTATATATTTCATGGTTTTACAAACTACTCAGATGAAAGATCGGACAGACTGATGATGAAGTGATTTTTTAATACTTTATATTTAATA
>NW_006399755.1:35965211-36016227 GCF_000299155.1 Elephantulus edwardii | reverse complement strand
AGTGCCCATTTTTCTATTGGATTATTTACCTTTATCTTGTTGTGGTTAAACTGCCATTTTAAACATAAGGATTTGTTAATGTTAAATGCCCTTCAAAAGTAATTTAGCTGAAGAAAATGGATTCTTTGATGACATTCATCCTTCTTATTTTATTAGAATGCAAATCATAGCTTTCCCTTAACTTGGAGTAGTATGATATTGCAAACTGTCAGAAATACAGGTTTTTTTAAATACATAATTAGGCATCACCTATCTATCCCTCTTCAAACTCTAAATTCAATTGTAGGAGGAATAAAAGGCAAATTTTTTTAAAGCGAGATGGCACTATGACCTCTCCCAAAGCCATCCTCTTGAATGATAGAGATTAAGAGGTCTTCTACTTGAGCTTGACCTTCATGTTTTTTATCTTAGAGAGTAGGAGAAAGACATTTTAAAAGCCTTAGGCTGGTTTTCTTTTCCTCTTGATGTTAAGGATTAGATTCATCTTTAAGGAAAGACTGCATCTTAATTGTAATTTAATATTTAATTTGCTGTTTTTGCTGTTAAGTGTCACCATGTCAGCTACAACTCACAGCAACTCTGAACAATGGATCTGAACCTTGCTATTCTGTACCATCTTCATCTTCTGTGAGATACCTGTTGTTGTTATAATCTCATTGTCTTAATCCATTGTGTTGAGGGTCTTCCTCTATTTTTCTCACCCTCCACCTTTCCAATCATGATGCCCTTGTCCCAGGACCAAATTTTCCTAACAATATTCCCAAATTATGCATGTTAAATAAAATAAGCAAAGAGCCCATACTGATATAAAGAAGTATGCTAGGTCAAGGTGCCCAAAACTTTCCACAGAATGGTAGTGGTTGTGTACTGACTGGTTGCTGGTGGCGTTACAAACCTACAGACTATATTGCCTATTTTTTTTGAGCAGTTACTTCTCTCTTTTATTTATACATTTTTTATTTTATATTAGTTACTTACACCATTTGTATACATTGTTTTTCACATAGAATCTTTCCCTTTCCTTTACCAGACTGTATTTTTTTGTAGGATATTGTTTTTCCTTTCTGAAGAATTGAATGTTCCAAGAGCCTTTAAATGAAGTAGAGAGGGAGAAGAACGCATCAAGAAAAACTAAAGGGAAACTGGAGATGAGGGTGAAGAGAAATACACACACACACACACACACACACACACACACACACACACACACATTTGAAGAACTCTTGTGAAGAATTTTGATATATGAATCTGAAAACCATTATATTTAGTAAAGGAGTAATTTTTTTTTTAATCACTAAGCCAGTTATCATGGCTCAGTGCTTGAAGAGAGAGATCATGCTGGAAAAAACAGAAGGTCAACAAAAAAAGAGGAAGATCAATGATAGGCATTGACACAGTGACTATGATAAGACTTGAGCATGGCACAGATCATGGAGATAGTACAGGATAGGGCAAGGTTCACATCTGTTGTTCCTGGGATAGTTATGAATCATAGATAACCTTATGGAACCTAACAACAATGGTCATATAAAATTACTCCAAAATTTAGTGGTGGAAAATAATGTCTCCTAACCTCCTGATTGCTCATACCAAGTATATTCATTGTGATCCAAATAATATGGAGACATTAACAGTTTCAATCTTCATCTATTATGCCTATCAGCCCAATGGTGATAATATCCCAGTCCCTAGGATATTCAGTTTTCTTCTTAGACATCACGAATCAAATGAATCAGTTCTTCTCCTGTCATGCTTATTCATTTCCAGACCTCAGATGCATATCAGGTAATTGGAAAGACTGTGGCTTAAATCAGTTGCACCTTAGTCTTTAAACGGACATCATTGCTCTTCAGAGCTCTGGGTATATCCCTAACAGCAGACTTTCCCAATACTATATGTCTTGCAATCTCTTGATTGTTGGTACCAAGATTATGACTGTGGATTCAAGTAAGACAAAATCATGGACAATTTCAATATTTTCTCCATCTATCATGGTGTTGCCTAGTGATCCAGTGGTGAAGCTTTTTGTTATCTTTGTGTCACAATGTTATCCAAATTGAAAGTTACAGATCTTGATACCTCTGAAGCAAGTGCTTCAGGTTCTCTTCACTTTCAGTAAGCAAAGTTGAATCATAGGCATAACACAGGCTGTTAATGAGCCTTTCACCAATTTTGATGCTCTACTCTTTCTTTGTAAAGTCCATCTCCTTGAATAATTTGCTCAGGTAACATATTGAACAGGAATGGAGAGAGAATACAGCCCTGACTCATACCTGTCCCAATTTTAACCTATGCAGTGTTCCCTTGCTCTGTTTGAACAACTAAGCTTCTTGGCTTAGGTATAAAATTTGTATCAGCATAATTTGATGTTTTGGAATTTCTATTATTCTCAAGGTTAGCCAGAGTTTGATATGATTCATAGTCAAAAGATTCTGCATAGTCAATAAAATACAAATTGACAAATCTCTGTTTTCAGCCAAGAGCCATCTGACATCAACAGTAACAGCCCTATTTTTTTTGCTATGGCCTCTTTTAAACCAGGTTGAACTTCTGGCAATTCTCTGCCATTGAATAGTAGGGGTTGTGGACCAGGTGAATTGTGGGTTGACATTGAAGATAGCACTTGTGAAGAGATCAATAGGCAGTTACAAAGACAGAAGAAAAAAGAAAAGACCAAAATGGATGTCAGAAGAGATTCTGAGAATTGCACTTGATTATCACAAAACCAAAACAAAGGTAAGAGTTATACCAAAGTAAAAGAGATGAGTAGAAGATTTTAAAGGGCAATTAGAGAAGACAAAGCAAAGTATTAAAATGAAATGTGGAAAAGAGCCATAGTTGGAGAATAAAAATGGAAGAACTTGTTCTACATTTCTCAAACTGAAAGATTTAAAAACAAATTCTGGTATTGACTTGAAATACTGAGAGAAGCAATGGGAAAAATCTTGAACAATCTAGGAAACATTCAAAGAATATGCAACATATACATGGAGTCATTATAGAAAAAATAATTGGTCTGCATTGGAATAGTTCAGGAAGTGTCATATAAGAAAAAACCAATAAGATGAACGAAGACATTCAAGTGGCATTGAAGACATTGACAAAAAATAAGCCTCCAGAAATAGATAGGATATAAATTGATATGTTTCAAATATAGATGTAGCTCTGGACATTCTCACTAGACTGTGGTAGAAAATTTGGAAGATGGCTGTCTGGTGAATTAACTGGATGATATCCATATTTGTTTCCATTACCAAGAAAGTGATCCAAGAGAACATGAAGGCTCTATAAGGAGAAATGTGGCATCAGGATTAGAGGAAGACTCAACAATCTGCTTTATGCAGATGACACAACCTTGCTTGCTGAAACTGAGGAGGACCTGAAGTGTCTGCTGCAGAAGGTAAAGGACTGCAGCCTTCAATATGGATTGAAGTTCAATATCAAGAAAATGAAGATTCACACCACTAGGCCAATTGGCAGCATCGTGATGGATGGTGAAGAGATTGAAATTATAAATAGCTTTAGTTTGCTTGACTCCACAATCAACACTTTTGGCACCAGCAGTCAGGTATATTGGGAAAGTCTGCTGTCAGAGACCTCTCCAAAGTACTAAAGAGCAATGATGCCAGTCTGGAGACTAAGGTGTGCCTGATAGAGGCCATGTCTTTGCAATAACTTCCTATGCATCAGAGAGCTGGACAATGACTAAGGATAATAGAAAAGGAATTCATACCTTTGAGCTGTGGTCTTGGAGAAAAGCATTTGATATACCATGGATTGCTAAGAGAATGAACAGGTTCATCCTAAAGAGGGTTAAACAAGGCTACTCTTTGGAGGCAAGGATTCTGAAGCTTAATCTGACATATTTTGCAAATGTTGTAAGGAGTGACTAGTACTTGGAGAGGGACGTCATCCTTGGGATGGTGGAGGGACAGTGCAAGAGAGGAAAATGAGATGAGATGATTGATTCAGTGACAGGAGTAATGAGGGTAGGTGTGTCAGGGACAATAAGATTGACACAGGATAAAGCACTGTTTAGGGCATTTGTACATAAGGTCACTATGAGTCACACATGACTTAACGGCACATGACAACAACAATAGCATTTATATCATATACAAGAAAAATATTGTTTAAGATCCTACAAAAAAGAGGTGTTAGAACAGTACTTAGACAGAAAACTGTAAGTATGTTAGATTTCAAAATTTGTAAGTATATGAAGATTTATTTTCATATTCAGATTCATAAAGACTTATGCACAATCTTAAAATTATTATCGTGATATTATCACACCAAATATAATTTTACCAGTCCACTGACCTATTTACTAGATATACAATGTTTTTAAAGCAAGATAAGTGATAACTATATGTACACATGATCCTCATCACATGCAGTATACATTAATTAAGTCAATTACATCTATAGAAAAGATTTGGGGGATATTCAAGATCATCAATTGGAACAGGGCCAGTGCCGACTACAAAACAGTTCATTAATTGCTCGTATGCAAGCTCAAGTCAAAGCTAAGGAAAAGTAATACAAGTCTAAGAAAGTAAATGTACAAGGCTGAATGCATTCCACTTGAATTTGGAAATCATTTCAAGACATAGTTGGCATAATGAATATTAAGGAAATAACATGTAAACAAGCAAAAACCATTAAAAAGACTGGAAAGAAAAAAAAACAAAAATAGATGTCAGAAGAAACTCTGAACTTGCTCTTAAACACGGATGAAGCAAATGTAAAAAATGAGGATGAAAAAGAGTTGAACAGAGATTTCAGAGGGTGACTTGAGAAGTTAAGTGAAGTATGACTAGGAAATGTGTAAAACTCTAGAGTTAGAACTCAAAAAGAATAAATACAGTTGGCATTTCTCAAGCTGAAAGATCTAGAGAAAATATTCAAACATCAAGTCAATGTTGAAGAATTCTGGGGCAAACTATGGAAAAACATAAAATAGCAAAAGAAAAAGGAAATAGTGCAATACCATGAAGAATTTGTTGGCATTCATCATTCCAGGAGATAGTATATGATCCAGAATGTATGATATTAAGGGAACAAGTCCAAGGGACACTTAAAACATCGGTTAAACACAAAGTAGTAGGAGTTGATGGACTAGAAAATAAGATGTTATAAAAACAAATACAGATGTAGTGATGGAAGCACTCATTGATCTCTATCAAGAAATTTTCTAAGACAGCTATCTGACCAAAGAATTGCAAGAGATCCATATTTGTATCTACCCAGTCCAAATAAAGGTAATTGAATAAAAATGGAATTATAGATCATTACCATTAATACCACATGTAAGCACAATTTTGCTTACAATAATTTAAAAAAAGTAGAAGCAGTACGTTAATAGTGACCAGACATTTAAGTTACATTCAGAAAAAAATTGTAAAACAAGGAATATTAGCTAATGGATGGACCTTTGACAAAAGCAGAGAATACAAGAAAGATTTTGTCTGCATTTTGTTGACCTGCAAAGGCATTTGACTTTGTGGACCATAACAAATTATCAATAACATGAACAGCAGAAATTCTGTAACATTTAATTGTACTCATGTACTTTTGTACATAGACTGAAAGGTAATCATTTGAACAGAACAGAGGGATACTGCCTACTTTAAAATTAGGAAAGATACATGTCAGGATTGTAGTCTTTCACAATATTTATTAAATCCTCATACTGAGTTAAAAATCAGATAAATTGGACGTTCTAAGGAAAAGTACAAAATCAAGATTGTAAGAAGATTCACCAAAAACCTGTAATATGCAGATGACACAAGCTTGCTTTCTGAAAACAGAAAACTTGAAGTACATACTAATACAAATTAGAGATAACAAATTTTAGCAGAGATTATACTATAACATAAAACAAAAAAACTTTTGAATAAGAGCAAAAGGGAACATCAAGGTATATGCAAAAAATATTAAAAGACTCCAAGGATTTTATTTTACTTGTATTCATAGTTGTTACCCACTGAAGAAGCAGTCAAGGATTTAAACCATATTTCATTGGGTAAATGTTCTTCATTACTGTATTAGAAAGTAAAGATGCCACTTTTAGAATAGAAGAGGGCCCGAACTCAAACCATCATATTTTAATAACATCATATTCAGGTATATAGGTGAAAATTAAGCTATAAACAAAAAGGATTGAAGAAAGATTGATAGCCTTTGAATTATGATGTTGGTGAAGAATATTGAATACACATGAATCACCAGAAAAGAGAACAAGGGTATCTTGGAAGAAGCACAATCAGAACGTTTCTTAGAAAAGAACATGAAGACTTCACCACACGTGTTTTGGACATGTTATACAGAGGGACTAATATGTGGACAAGGCCATCATACTTGGTAAAGTGCAACATTAGTAAAATGAAGAAGACTCTCAATGAGATAGATTGACATAGTCAGTGGCTGCAACAATGGGTTTAAGCATAGTAAACATTGTGAAGATGGCACAAGATGAGCTATGTGTCATTCTGTTTTAGAGTCAGTATGACTTAGAACCAACTTCATATGGCCTGAAAAGAGCAATAACAAATAAATCCTTAACTAAATATTCTTTTTGGAATACTGGTGGCATAGTCCATAGAGAGTTGTGGTGTTAACTCAAAGGTTGGGTTTTTTAAAAATACTTTTATTGGTTTTCATATAATAATAATTCTATTACAATGTTTCATGCATATACATTGTGTTTTATACAATCTTTCATTTACATTATGTTTCATACAATCATTCATATACGTGGTATTTTACATTAATTTTTTAATTTATTTGCCTACAAAGTTTATATACATTGTGTTTCACACTCTCCACCAGTGCCCTAAGGGAGAAAGATGGTCAATCTCTCCTATGTGAGTCATAACCTCCTCAAAACCCTCTGGAGGATAAGTTATTAATCTATTCCAATGTGATGGTGATGAGTTTGAGCGGTTTCATTATTGTTTTTGGGAAATGTTGTCAGGAGAAATCTGTAAGGATGTGAAATAAGCAAGGTAAAACAGGGAAAGAAATTAGGTAAAGCTGTGATTTCAGAATTCTAAATTCAGTCTGATTTCATGCAGAATTCAGAAAAGGGAATTACATAATAAAGGTTGTCCCACTCAGAGACTAGGGTGCTGAGATGTTTTATTTCACAAGTAGCTTTTAGCTCTGAGTTGTCCCAGGAGAAGGGATAAAGCAGCATCTACCTACTAGCCTAATGAAATAATTTGGGAGGGTGGGAGAAGTGGTTTAGGTGCGCAGGGAGGTATGTGCCATTAGCAACAAATATCTGCAGCAGACAGAATATATATACAAGGATTAAAAGAGGAGATTTGAACAGGAACTAACAGCATGTAATCTATCTTCCAGGTGTGAAGTTTATCTCTCTTTGGATACCTCCAGCAAAAACAAACTATCCATCACACTCCTCTTCCAACTGACACAGCATTACCATCTTCTGACCGCTTATGCAGAAGATCCTTCCTTTTGTTGGATTTGGGAATAAAAAAAAGAACAATACTGGTCAGCATACACAAAGGCAGAGAGTGTAAAAATATATAGTGGTCTCTGTTGTTGCAGTAGCCAATAGTGTACAATTGGTTTTAGTTAGAACTAAAGGTCTGAAAGGAAAAAAGTTATAAACTGTACATTGTGATTTAGTATGTCTACAGTGGAAAAGCCAATTCTCAGTAGAGTCTCAGACAGAATAGACTAAATAGACAGAATAGACTGGTCTAAATTAAAGCAATAATTACATAAACAAATACATAAAATGGATGAGATTAAATTTAGGAGGCAACTCAATTTGAGTACGCATTACTCAGTGCACCTAGTACCATTTTCCCCCCTGCCTTTACACGTCAGAATTCCCACATTATAAATATGTATACAAAGCTTTCAAGTGCCCCAAGACATCTTTTGGCATTTCCTATTTACTCTGTCACACTGAAATTAGACTATCATTTTTAAGAACTCTTTTTACCCTTCCAAGTAAACTAAGGTGGTCCACTCAGTACATAGTCTATAGAGTCAAAGGAAAGTCAATAACCTGTTTAATCCACTTATATTAAGAGTGTTGTGCAGTAATGGGAGAGTACCAACCCTTGGGACCTTATATAAATCTGCTGTAATGCTCCCAACATCAAAATTATTGCTATGTTCTTGTTTTCACTTCAGGCCTTTAGAGATGCCCTAAATCTTTTTTTACCTCATTAAGCTGTTCTCTACCAGAGTCCTCAAAAAACTTTTCATCTGTAAATTCCTCATAAGGCCTAAAACTTTTCCCTTTTCTATTTGGTTGGAACATGAAAGATTGCAATTCAAAGACAAAGTAAAGCACTCTCGTGGGCCTTTTGTTGGTGCTAATCTCTGAGCAGCAGATTTAGGGCAAGTTTTTTTTCCCTAGTTCCTGATTCTCCACTTCCTGTTTAAATATATACTACAAAGTATTGGTGAGATGATATTTATAGGGCACAGTGAACCAGTTGTTAGGTCTTTTGTACCAGAATTTGAAAGATACAAGCAAATTCCTTTCTTTGAAGAAAGAAAAGAACAGGGAAAAAAACTTCACCACCATAGAAATACCTAGTCTTAGTCATAGCACTATCTCATTCCTAAAGAGGTGAAAATGACTACTTAGATGAAAAGTGGCTTACCAAAAGAAGTGCTTTTTTTTCCCTTAAAAATCACACCTTGAATGAGGCACTCTGCCCTACTTTCCTTGAAATAAATCTAGGAATGGAACAACAAATGGTTTCTTGATTTTTTAGATTTACATTTTATATATTTATAATATACTTTTATATTTTATACTTGATACCTTTATATTTAAATTTACTTAAAATATTTAGTTTTGTCTCTAGATGAACAAAAGTGAAGTTTTAGTCCTATCACACTAATTTTCAAATTAATGAAATATTTCAGTGTGAAAACAAGCACAAAACTACAAAAGCAGCAGAAGAAACTATCCATAAATCCTTCTATTTGATTTTAGGATAAAGAACTTTCTAAGGATTTGAGCACATGAGAATTTGTGAGAGGAAAAAAGTGCCAGATTTCATATTATAGAATCACTAGAATTAGCAAGCATAGAAAATATTTCTGTGTATAAACTAGAAGGCGTTTTTGATCAAAATCTGAAAAATACTTTAAAGCAGTAAAAAATGAACATAGAATATGTATTGTTGTGTACCATCAAGTTGGAACAGACCCATTGCTCACCCTTTGGCAGGTTTTCAGAGGCAGTTAGTCAGTCAGGATGACATTGGCCATCCTTGTCCCATGGAGCAACTGGTGGATTCAAATCATATGCTTTGGGGATTGCAGTCAAAATTAAAAAGAAAAAAACAAACAGTGGAAATATTCCTGTGTATAAACTTAGAAGATTTTTTTTATCCATTTATATTCACCAAGAAAAAGATGAATAATATTTTAAAACAGTATAAAATAAATATAGAATATGAGGTTACTCATTTAAAGAAGGAACATATGTGGTTGATAAACATTTCAAAAATGTTCAGACATGTATATAACCCAAAAGTTACTCACTCATTGCAATCAAGTTAGAACTGAAACATAGCTGACCGTCCAGTGGATTTTTGGGAGGCTGTAAATCACAATAAAGAAGTTTACTCATCTTTCTCCTGAGGAAGACTTAGTGAATTCAAACTGCTGGAGAGATAGGGCTTTTGTACTAGCAGGCAAATCCTTGTGATTCCACCAGAGGTCCACATATAAACAAAGCAGTAGTCAAAAATTGAATGATATATTGTTGTTGTTATATGCTATTGAGTTGCTTGTGACTCATAGCAACCCTATGTACAAAAGCTCTGAACCCTTCTCTATCTTGAGCCAACCTCATTGTCTCTGACACATCTAACTCTATTACCCTTGTCACTGAATCAATCCATCTCATTTAGGGTGTTCCTCTCACGCTGTCCCTCAACCCTTCCAAGTATAATGCCCCTCCACAAAACCTGGTGTCTCCTTGCAACATGCCCAAAATATGTCAGATAGTGCTGCAGAATCCTTGCCTTCGAGGAGGACTCTGGTTTCACTATCTCCAGAATGAAGCTGTTTGTTCTATTAGCAGTACATGGTATACTCAATAATCTTCTCCAGTACCACAATTCAAAGGCTTAGATTCCCTTTCTATCATCCTTAGTCACTGTCCAGCTTTCTGATGCACAGTAAGTAATTGTGAAGATCATGACCTGGACCAGGTGCACTTTAGTCTCCAGATTGACAATATTGCTCTTCAGTACTGTGGCAAGGTCCCTGACAGCAGATCTTCCCTTTCCAGCAGATGCAATTCATCTTTTGATTACATTGCTGCTGGTTCCAAGAGTGTTGATTGTGGAGCCAAGAAAACTGAAGCTATTAACAATTTCTTCACCATCTATCACGGTATATTCAAAAGATATATTATCACATTGGACAAATCTACTAAAAAATGTAAAAAACAAAGATCTCTTCAAAGATAAAAGCAGAGTGGAATTCAGTAAAAAGATGATTGACAAAAAGGCTGCAAAACTAGGCTCAAACATAAAGACTGGGAGATGATGCAGAATTATACAATGTTTTGCTTTGTTGGACACAGGCTTGCTGTTAGTAGGAAGCAACTTGATGGTAACCAACAACAACATATCCCTGTCCCTGTTTCCGATTATATTATTTTTATTATAAAATCCCAACATTGAAATTGGTTAGTTAAATTTAAAATGTTAAGCTGTTATTGTTTTTAAGTGTCTTCAAGTTAACTGTGACTCATAGTGACCTTGTGAACAACAGATCTGAACCTTGCCCTATCCTGTACTATCCTCACAATGTCTGTCATGCTCAAACTCATTGTGGGAGTCACTGTGTCAAATCATCTTGTTGAGAGTTTTCCTTTCTTTTAATGACCCTCTACTTTACTCAGCACGATATCTTTTTTTTAAGGACTGGTTCCTTCTGAAAATATGACCAAAGTAAGTGAGATAACGTTTTGTTATTCTCGTCTCTAAGGAGAAATCTACACTACCTTCAAGAAAGATTTGTTTGTTCTTTTGGCATTCTGTGTGATATTCAATACTCTTCACCAATACCACAATATAAAGACATCGATTCTTCTTTGTACTTCCTAATCCACTTGCCAATCTTCAGATACATAGCAAACAAATGAAAATATCAATTTCCATGTGGTTGTTGTGACAAATGTGATAGTGGTTATCCATGGTGGACAGTGTTTGGTGGAGCTCCCCAGTTAAAACAAGCTTGGAAGGAGGAGGGACATCCACTTCCAATACAGCTTGCCTCCGGAAACTCTATGAAACAATTAAAGTTATACAAGTGCTCAGGTCTTTCATTCATAGGGTTGCTATGAGTCATCTACGACTTGACAGCACTTAACAACAACAACAAATGACAAATTAAAGTGGAATAGTATGGCATTCATCATCCAGAAGAGCATTTTAAGATCTATTCTGAAATGCAACGCTGCGAGTGATAGGTTACTATCTACATACATTTAAAAAAGTCCTATTAATACAACTATTTTTCAAATATACACATTAACCATGAAAGCCAATGATGAAGAAATTGAGACTTTTGACCAACTTTTTCAGTCTGAAATGAATCAAGCTTGTAAATAAGAGACATTAATAACAATTGTTGATCGAAATGTAAAAGTTGGAAACAAAAAAGAAATACTGGTACTGTAAAACATAGCCTTCATGACAGAATTTACTCTGGAGATTGTATGATAGAATTTTGAAGGATGAATAATTAATTCATTGAAAATACTTATTTAAAAACATAAATTATAAACATATATGTGGACTTAAATTGACAGATTACATAGAAATCAGATGGACTGTATCGGTGGAAAGAGACATTGGATATTCTCAATTTCAGCAATCAAAACTAGGCCAGGGCAGGCTGTGGATTAGACTCATATGTGGTTCAAAGTTAAGTTGAAAAAAAAAAAAACCAACAAAAAGCACGTTTACAAAAACAAAAACCTGTCCTTGAGTGTGTGTCAACAGAATTTAAAAGCTATTTTAAGAGTAAATATGATACATTGAATGCTAATGACCCAAGATGAGATGTGGAAGGACATCATGATGAAGAAAGTGAAAGCAGAAAATGCTGAGGTTGCTGATGTATACACCGGCTTCACTAAGATACCATCAAAGAACTTCTCATGGCACATTAGTGAAGAATGGGACTTAACCAAAAGGTAAAATTCTAACTCACCAGCTGCTCAGTGGAGAGAAAACGAAGCAGTCTGTTCTACAGTTATTTACAGCCTCGAAACTCTATGTACAATTCTATTCTGTCTTACAGAGTTTTATCCATTGATATATACTTTATGATAGGGTATTTGGCTTTTTCTCAGATGCTATCAATTATCAGCAGCAAAAGACCCAATCAATTGGCTGAAATAATAAAAATAAAATCAGTTACTGTCAAGACCATTTCAACTCATCGCGACACTCTATAACTATGTGGGTAAAACTGTGCCCAATAGAGTTTTTAGCCTGACTTTTCAAAGTAGATCACTAAGCCTTTCTCCTAAAGTGCCTGTTACAGAGTCACAAAACCCCAATCTTTTAGCTAGCAGCCAAGCCATTAACTCTTTCCCCTACTCAGAGACACTAGCTTAAATAATAGAAACTGTATAATGGATCTCATAAACAGAATCCAGAAGTAATTCAAATGACAGAATTAATTTTGTCTAATAGTTCAACAATGCCACCTGTTTTCTTTTGTTTTCAGCTTTTTTCTACTGTGATGTGAACTTTATTCCCTCTACAAAACAAGATGGTAGTTAGCAACTCTTGGTCATACATTGTTTGTCCTTGTCTTGGTTAAAAGAAAGGTTCTTCGGCAGCTGGTTTAGTTCATAGTGTGATATACTAACCAAAAGGCCAAGAGAAGACTCCAGAAGTTCAAATTCACCACAGAGTCCATGGAAGATGGAAGAGGAAACTCCTTTTGTTAAGATATATAACCTGAGAAACCTAATGGAAGGTCTCTATGAGTTAGACGGCAGTGATTTGAAGTTAAGGCAAAGAGCATCTTTCCCTACAACCCTCAAACAAAAGTCTTAAGTTTCACTTCTAATCTCTCTGGGTCGTATTCCTATCCTTGAATCAAATACATTGCAAGATGAGAGAGCACGAACAGATCCAACAAGTAACATTTGTTCAGTTTCCTCCTTTCTTCACTCTCATTGAGAATTATCCTTTTATAAAATCACAATTAAATTGTTTTGTCATCATTTCCTTCTAGTTACTAGTCAGTTTGGACATACTAATGGTGAAAACGTTGATTTTAAAATTAATGCTTTAGATCTGTATTTTGAGTCCTTATTTGTGTTGACTTGTTTCATCGCAAGTTATATAAATCTTCTAAAAGTGAGAATAGTAATACATAGTCTCATTCTGGATAATTATTTATTTTTAAAATCTGGAAAATAATAAGTCTTATTTATAAAAATATTATGCTACTTTATTACTAAATTGTGACAAATTACCTCTTTATTCCTTTTGCTCTTGCTTCCAATGGGATAAGGTACAGACTCCCTGTTGATAGACTTTTTTAATATCAAACAATTTAAAAACTTACTATTTGCCATCAAATCAGAGGCTTTTCACAGCTGACACGCCAGCAAATTTTGTAAGACTGAACGACACAGGAGTAGATTGTTCAACTTTCTCCCCTAGTAGATTTCAACTGCCTTTTGGTCAGCAGCACAACTCTCTACGGACTAAGTACAGAGGCCCCTAATGGCAGACAAAGGAGATCACATTGTGTTTGAAATACACATATCTTATTTAAGATAAGAGAGTCTTAGTGGCCTAAGTGCCATAGTCAATATGGACTTGCACAGCTAACCTAAAGACCAAGCTTCTTCAATAATTCTAATCCACCACTGGCTTCGAAGGAGAAAGATAGGCAATCTCCTACTATATGATTTACTTTAGAAACTCAGAGGAAGGTCAGCTATGAGTTTATTCTGACTCACTTGTAGTGATGATTGACCTATTTAAGGTGTGTATCTCTTGGTAGTTTTCTATGCTGTAATTTTTATGGAAAAAGATTGCCAAGTCTTGCTCCCAAAGAGCCTACAGGCAGATACAGCCTTTCAGTTTTACAATTAGGAACTAAGCATTTTTTTTTTAATGCAGAAAACCACAATAACTCAACATCAGTGAGACAATTCTGATTGCTCACAATCCTCTATATGGTTTCTGAGGCTGTAAATATTAGCAAGAGGAGACTGACTGTCTTTCTCTCTCAGAGGCCCTGGTGGATTTGAACTGTCACTGGAGACAACCAACCTTTTGATTTCCAGGCCAACACCTTACACATTGGGTCACCAAAGCTCCTTGAGCATGTATTTAGGTGCTCATATTTTCTAGACTAGTTGAAAAGCAGCACATAACAGATGCTGCACATAAGTATTTTTAAAAGATAGAAAAGCATTGATTTTAGAACGGAAAATGAATCATTTATGAGATGATAATATCTTAAGGGGAGAATATTTTGAATATTTAGAAATTCCTCTTTACCTTCTGCTTTGTGATAACTATGTAACACCAACCTTCTTACTTCACTAGAGCTTTTCAGACAGAAAAAAAAATTTTAAAAATGCTAGCAATAGTTTAAGAAATGACTAATGCCAAAATGAGTCACCCCAGAAAAGTAACTGAGGTTGTACATGATGAATGTGACTTTGTAGGGTTTCTTATAAATTCTATAAGTAACAAATTGTAAAATGTAGCTTCCTGTTACTATAAGAAGTTCTAACAAATCAAAAGAATGTTTATTTTGAGGGCAGGAAAATAAACATAATGAAAGAACACTCTCATTCACAAGTTAAGGGCAGCACTGTCACACTGTAGAAATAATTTACTAACACATCATCTAGAGTCATTCCTCTCACTGGAAGTAGAAATGACTTTTGCTAGTGTTTTCGCTGTGCAATTTGAGTCCAGTTCTGGGTAGGCTTCTTTCTGTACTCTGCTGAGCCACTGTTAGACCAAAAAAGATCTAGGCTCCCATCCTCTTTGGATGATTTCATTTCACTGACGATGATTACGACAAAGAATTCTTTGCTTCCACCTGAAAATTCAGCAGATCTCTGGTTCCTGAACACATGAGTTTTAAGGAAAGCAAATTTGTTCCAGCCAACCCCCAATAGCTCTTCCCCTGATTGCATTTAGGGAGTCGTAGCTGCATTACCAAACTTCAACCTTCTTTATCTCTCGTTACATATAAATGCTGATTGTCAAGAGTTCTCTGTTATGCAAATGACCTTATTATCTTAAGCTCAAAAATGTCTTTTAAGCAAGTGGGAAGGTCGGCCCTGTACTGTAATATTTGGCATGTTCATTTTAGCTGAATCACTTGTTAGAGCAAAATTACTGTAACCTGTAATAAATGTTAAGATTGTTGGATGCATGCTTGTACTGAATTAATATTTTATAACTTCTCAGCCCTGTGTGGGCTGGTTCTTCTATTACAGTGCTCCAGCACCATGGAAATGCTGGGAGATATTTTTTTCTTAATTGTTAAGAATGTTTGACATTAAATTGCATTACTAATGAATTTTGATCAGTTTACAAGCTGTTTTATTCTAATATTTTGTGGAATTTTTTATGTATCTGCTTGCTTTTTTTTTAAAATCTTGTATGTCCTTGTATACAACCAAGTTTTGAAAGCTGTAAGTCGGTAAGTATTGTATTGTTGTTGTTGTTGTTATGTGCCATCGAATCACTTGCAACTCATTGTGACCCTGTGTACAAGAACCATAAATGTCATTCTATTCTGTGCCAACCTCACTGTCTCAGACACACTCATTCCCTCCACTCCAGTTACAGAATTGATCCATCTCATCAAAGGTCTTCCTCTCCTTCGCCGCCCCTCCACTCTCCCAAACATTATGTCCCTCTTCAAGGACCAGTCCCTCCTTGCAACATGCCCAAATTATGTCAGATGAAGCTTCAGAATCCTTGACTCCAAGGAGCATTCTGGCTTCACCCTCTCCAGGACAAACTTGTTTGTTCTCCTAGAAGTCTATGGTATATTCAACACTCTTTTCCAGCAACACAGCTCAAAGACATCAATTCTCTTTCTATCATCCCTAGTCACTGTCCAACTCTCCTATGCATAGCATGTAATTGCAAAGACTATAGCCTGGATCAGGCACACCTTATTCTCAAGACCGACACTTTTGCTCTTAAGTACTCTTGAGAGGTCCCACACAGCCGACATTCCCAATGCAATTCGTCTCTTGATTTCCTGGCTGCTGTTACCAAGAGTGTTGACTGTGGAACCAAGTAAACTAAATCTGTTTAACTATCTCAATCTTTTCACCATCCATACTGATGTTGCCGATTGGCCCAGTGGTGAGAATCTTTGTTTTCTTGATGTTGAGCTTCAGTCCATATTGAAGTCCTGGACCTTCTGCAGCAAGCACTTCGAGTATTGTATTATCTATAAATTTGTCAGCTAAAGAAGAGAACCAGTTTTGTTAATTAAGATTTTTCTACATTTTCTTTAAACTAAACCTGTGAATAACGATTAAAATCTTCTGTGAGGAAATGTCTTTATATTACCAAACTAACACTCATATTAGCCTGAACTTCTAATGGTAAAAATGTTGCTATTTAGCTAGAAAGCACTATCTGTGATGTTAAAAAGAAAATAAATATAATCTACTTTGTGTCATTTTTATGCCTCACAGAAACATACTATACTTCCATTCTGCCAGTCCAACAAGGTCCAAATAGGAAAAAAATATATGTGGATTTGAACCTTGAGAGAGGCACTGCCTTTGGGTTAGTGAAACTCCCTAAGGGCTATACTACTAGAGCTCCTGTACTTTATTTTTTAATATATTAACATGTTGTTTGTGTTATGTGCCATCGAGTCACCTGCAATTCATAGCACCCCTATGCACAAAAACCCTAATCTCTGCTCTATCCTCTGCCAATCTTACTGTCTCTGACATACCTTATCCCCGTCACTGAATCAATTCATCTCATCGAGGGTCTTCCTCTCCTGCGCTGTCCCTCCACCCTCCCAAGCATGACATCCCTCTCTTAGGACCGGTCCCTCCTTGCAATGTATGTCAGAGGACGTTTTAGAATCCTTTCCTCTCATAACTTGACAATTCAATAACTGATTTAAAGTTAGAAGATTATTTTTTAAAAAGGCAAATGATTAAATTTTACCTAACAAGTATTTTATATACTGGCCTGTTCCCCAGTTGGCCATTTTTAAACGATTGAGTACATTTTCTATTAAGTCAAATGGAAGTGTTCTAGTCATGGGACTCCAGTTCACGCTTTTGCTATCACAAGTAATAGTGTAGAGGTCTTTAATTTATAGAAGTTGTATAAATGTACATTTCCAAGTAAACTTGCACTTGTGGGGAATGCAGCCAAATACTGTTATGGAACCAAGGTGCATTTCCTTTGTATGTGTGAGATCTGTATAGATGTGATGTTAAGAAATAAATGAAACTTGGTCAGTTAAAAAAAAAATCCTTGCCTCCAGGGAGCAGCCTGGTTTAACCTTCTCTAGGTTGAACCTGTTTATTCTCCTAGTACTCCATGGTATATTCAATACTCTTCTCCAGCATCACAGCTCAAAGGCATCAACTCTCCTTCTATAATTACTAGTCATTATACAGCTTTCTGATGCATAGCAAGTAATTGCAAAGATTATGGCCTGGATCAGATGCATCTTAGTCTCCAGACTGAAATCACTGCTCCTCAGTACTTTGGAGAGGTTTCTGTCAGCAGACTTTTCCAATGCAATTCGTCTTTGAATTTCCTGGCAGCTGGTACCAAGAGTGTTGATTGTGGAGCCAAGTAAACTAAAGCTGTTAATAATCTCAATCTCTTCCCCATCCATCATAGTGGGCCAATCAGCCCAGATAGGCTATATATATTTTTTAAGCACAAACTCTCTGAACCAGTTGACTCAAATTTTCCCCTAATATTCCCATGACTTCATGAGTCATGTTCTTTATGAAACTCTGGAAGCCAAGCTTCCAAATCTCTCAGCCGAGTTTTCCTGAGCTACCAGCTTGCTCTCTTTCCTTAAAAGTAATTAACAGGTCCAAGTATTGTACGCTGGTTACAAGCAATTCATTAAAATTGCCTTCTTTTATCCTCTTTATAGCTTGCTGTGTGATGAACCATGGAACACTCTCATTCTCCTATGCTGGAAAAATAAACTTTTTCTTCTCAGAATTTGGCTTCTACCAAGCTGGGCCTCACTCAGCCCTCTTGTACACACCAGTTCTCCCTCAGGACACTCTGAATCTGAATCATTCCTCCAGGTCCGACTATTTTCAGAATGCTGATAACCACAGCTTATTTTCTGACCTGTCTTCCCTTGCAGATCTTCCTTTGTAGCTTTTATCCTTTCTCTCCTTGCAGAGCTGAAAAAAGGGGAGTAGTTAAGAAGCCAATAGCAAATATTCTACTGAAGACAGAAGGCGAGAAGGAGAACACATGAAAATGCTTTCTCCTGCCACAATTATCTAAGGAATAGGATTACTCCCAGCAAAGGTAACTAGGAAAGATTATATGGCAGAGAGGACATTTAAACAGAAGATTGTTCACATGTGTTAGTCAAAAGGGTAGCAGCTCATCATGGAAGATCATCGTGTGCTGCCGTCAAATCAGTTCTTTTTTTTCATTAATTTTAATAAACATTTACAGAGATTTAGGATTTCCATTCATTCATTGCTGCACTTTTCTCCCTACCTACCCCTCCCCATCAAATCAGTTCTAATTCATAGAAATCCTAGAGAAAATGGAACAAAGCATGTCTGACCTTGCACTATCCTCGCATATTCTGCTGTGTTTGAACCTGTTATTGTAGCCATCATAGTAATCCATCTTATTGAAGGTCTTCCTCTTTTTCACTGACTCTCTTACATTATCAAGGATGTCTTTCTCCAGGAATTGGTTCTTTCTGATAAAATGTCCAAAATATGCAAGACAAAGTCTCCCTGTCTTCAATTTTAAAGTGTATTCTGTCTGTACTTCTTCCAATAAATATTACTTTATTCTTTTGGAAGTCCATGGTATATTCAGCATTCTTTGCCATAACTTGAAGGCAGCACTTCTTCTTCATCCTTCCTTATTCGTTGTCCAGAGCGAGATCTTGTAAGGTAGTCCATAAAGACTTGCACTCCTAATCCAAAAAGGCTTAGCCTTTCTGGAGATTTTATTTCATTAATGGGCTCAGAGGGAGAAAATAGGCAATCTCCTCTGCTGTAATTTACAGCCTGAGATACCAAATGAAGGGTCAGCTATGAGTCAGTTCCAATTCAAAGGCAATGTGAGTTGAAGTTATTCATTGTCCGCCTTTCACATGCATAAGAAGCAACAACAAAAAACAAAACCAAACCAAACCAAAAAAAATGCCTGACTTGAGTCAGAAGTACCTCATTCCTCAAAATAACATTATTACTCTTTAGTACTTTAAGGAAACAATATATGGAAAGAGATAATATGGCTAAACAGTAGCCTCTTTACCAAATTCTAATCAATTCTAATTCATATTCTAATCCATAGAACCTGCAAATATATAATCTTATATGAGCTAGGGATCTGGCATATGTGACTAATTTAAGAATCTTGAGATGTAGAAATTATCCTGCATAATCTGAGTGAAACTAATGGAAATAATAAGACCTTAACAAAGGGAAGCAGGAGAGTAAGAATTAAAGGGAAAAAAATCTAAGTGGAAGAGATAGTGATACAAACACTGAAACACAAGCAACTTCTAGAAGCTAAAAAGGGCAAGAGAATAGATTGTTCCCTGGAACCTACAGAAGGAATAGAGTGCTCTTAATTAGATTCCTCTAATAGATTCCTTAATTTCAGTCTAACAAGACCCATTTAGAGACTTTTGTCTTCTAAAACCATATGATAATGAATTTGTATTGTAAGCATATTTGTGTTTAATACTGAGAATGCCAAAAGTAAATTAGTGAACAAAGGTAAAGGGAAACATACTTGCTATTTATGAAGATCACAGAGAAGCCAAAGCAAAGGGAAGAAATCAATAAGTTAAGGAGCTGAATAAAAGATTTCAAAGGGCAGCACGGAAAGACAAAGCAAAGTACTATAATGAAATGTACAAAGAACTGGAATTTGAAAATCAAAAGGGCCAAACTCACTCAGTATTTCTTAAGTTACAGGAACTGAAGAACATATTCAATCCCTGAGTTGCAATATTTAAGGATCCTTTGGGTAGAATATTGAATGATCCAGGAAGTATTAAAAGAAGAGAGAAGGAAAATACGTAGTCATTGTAACAAAAAGAATTGGCTGACACAGAAGAAGTTCAAGGAGTAATATATGATCAGGAGGCAATGGTATTAAAGGAGGAAGTTCAGGCTGCTCTGAAGGACTTGGCAAAAAATAAAGCCCCAGGAATTGATGGAATGAATACCAATTAACATATTTCAACAAACAGATGCTGCCCTTGACATGTTCACCAGGTTCTGCTAAGATATCTGGAGGACAACTACCTGGCCATCTAACAAGAAGAGATTCGTATTTATTCCCATTCAAAAAAAAAAAAAAAAGTTGACCTGACAGAGTGTGGAAACTATCAAACTATATCACTCATATTACACGCAAGGAAAATCATGTTGAAAATTAACCAGAAATTATTGGAATAGTGCATTGACAGTTAGCTACCAAAAATACAAGCTGGTTTTAGAAGAGGCCAGGACACTAGAGACATTATCGTCAATGTCAGATGGATCTTGGAAGAAAGCAAGGTGTACCAAAGGGATATCTACCTGTGTTTCATTGACTATGCAAAGGCATTTGACTGTATTGATTGACCACAACAGTTATTGACCTTGGGGAGAATGGGAATCCCAGAACACTTGATTGTGCTTCTGTGAAACCCATACTTGGACCAGGAAGCAGTCCTGAGAACGGAGCAGGAAAACACTGCATGAGTCAAAATCAGGAAAGGAGAGCACCAGAGATGCATCGTCTCCATATCTTTTCAATCTATAAGCAGAACAGATCATTGATGAGGCTGGGCTTTCTGAGGAGGAATGTGGTATCAGGATTGGAGGAAGAATAATCAATAACCTACATTATGCAGATGATAAACCCTCCTTGCTGAAACTGAGGAGGACCTGAAATACCTAGTGCATAAGGTCAAGGACTATAATATTCAATATGGATTGATGCTCAATATCAAGAAGAGAAAAAATCTCACTACTAGGCCAATTCACAGCACTATTATAGATGGAGAAGAGATTGAGGTTGTTAACAATTACAGCTTGCTTGGCTCTGCAATCAACACTCTTGATACTCAGCAGTCAGGAAATCAAAAGACAAATTGCTTTAGGTAAATTTACTATCAGGGATCTTCCTAGGGCACTGACAGGCAACAATGTCAGTCTAGAGACTAAGCAACAGAGAGGTGGACAATGACTAATAATGACAGAAGAAGAATTGTTGTCTTTGAGTTGTGGTTATGGAGAAGACTCTTGAACATACTATGGACCATGAAGAAACCAAATGGGTCTGTCTTGGAGAGGGATAAGCCAAGTTTTTCCTTGGAGGCTAGGCTTTTGAAGATCTGTATAACATATTTTGGGCATGTGGCCAGGAGGGACCAATCCTTGGAGAAGGACATCATGCTCAGAAGGGTGAAGGGATAGTGCAGGAAAGGAAAATTCCAGATGAGATTAATTGATATAGTAACTAGGACAATTGGAGTAGGTGTATTGGAGTCAGTGAGCCAGTCTCAGGAGGGCAGGCTTCAGAGCTATTGTACACAGGATAGCTAGAAGTCTCAGGTGCCTGGATGACACATAACAACTACAACAACATTTGTGAAGATCAGTAAGCATTTCAGAGAAAATTGTGCATGGGATTACTCCATTGAGGAACTGTTGTTGTTGAATAGATAAGAAGAAGAAGAAGAACCATATATTACTTTCTTTCTCAGATAATTTCATATTATTAAAATGTATATTTTAAAATGTGCTTTTCATAACAGCCTTTAAATCCAGATATTATTTTACATTCCTGTGTAAACTATAGTGCATGGAAGTTAATTGTTTTACCCAGGTTCACAGTTCTATTATTTCTAGAGATTAGTGTGAGCTAAGCTATGCCAATTCTTTACTTATTTCTATTATAATACATCATTTATTCACACCAGGCCATCTACTTTTAAAAGGGTTTGAGTGTAGGGCAAGGAACGCAAATTTTATTCTCCATTAATAAAATTAAAATTTTGAATCATAATTAAAATTTTCAAGGATGAAATGACATTGTTAATTAATATAACAGCATATCATGAAATGTCTTGTTCCTGACTCTTATTGACCATTGTAAATAATTGTAAATAATCCTTAATTAATGGTGTCTCCATCCACAATATAATGAAATGCTTTCTTTTCCTGTGCAATCCTCACAATTAGATACAGACAATGGGTAATGTTTAGAAGTCAATGTTCAGGTCTATCTCCTCATGGTCCACAATATGTTGTACTTCTGTGGTGATTCAAATTCACCAGCTGTTCCATAGAAGAAAGAAGGGAAATTTCCTCCTGTTCAGAATTATAGCTCCAAAAACTGATAGAGGGTTGCTATATGAGGGCACCGTGTGGATGGGGGTTTTGTTGTTGTTGTTTGGGGTTTGTTTTGTTTTTGTTTTTGTTTTTTTTAAATGATTTCCCCATCAGTTTTTATATAGAAGTTCAATTACAACCTGTTCAGCATCACAAAAATTCTCTAGATGGGTAGTGGCTGCGTATGAGGTGCAATGACAAGAAAATAAACCACCAATGGTTCTAATCTAAAAACAGGTTTGATCAGTAAAACAGACCAAAAGGCAGACAATGGAGAAGTGAAGTAGAGTCAGCAAAGAGAATAGAGAGGTGTACTTTAATATGAGAAATGTTATAAAGGTGGATTTTATATATATATATTTAATGTTATAAAGGTAGATTAATAGAACCTACAGATTAATGTGGAAAGTAGCAGTCTCTTTCATAGAAAGAAATATTACATTAGAGTGAAGAGTGTGAGGAAGAAGCAGTTGAATTCTGCTTTGTAAGTATTTAGTTTGAGGTGATGCTGCTACACAGAGAAGGGAATTGTAAGTAGACACTTGACAGTTGGATGGGCATGTAAAATCAGAAGCTAAGCCTGAATATAGAGACTTGGAAATCAGTTTACGAAAGTCATAAATGTATTTTCCTCTAAACTCAAGCTTCTCAGGTTTTCCCAGACCCAGCTATGAATAAGGTAAGAAACAGCTGTGAAGCTGCTTTCCCTTCCTTGCCTAGAACAATCACAGAAATGATCAAAGAAGCAACTGCAACTCTGTTTATCTCTGTTAGGGCTGCAAAACTAATTATTTTCTTCCCTTTCCCAGGAATTACTATCTATGCCCCTGCCCTGCTCCCTTATCTTGTAAGAAATAGCTGCCTAGATTCACTCTCCCAATTTCTTTTTTGAACAATATGAAACTTCACTGCTGTGAACAGCAGGAGTGGCATCCACTTCCTAAACTAGGTGCCTCTGGAAACTCTACAAACTCTCTTATAAATGTATATAAATGATGTTAATCATAGAACAGAGTTCAGGTCTTTTGTGCAAAGCTTACTCTGAGTCATATCCGACTCAACAACACTGAACCACTGCTAAATGAGACTAGTGCTCTTATATGTGGAGGAACACTCTTCCACTTTGCATATTACTCTTCATTAATGTGCTATATGAGGTAACCTGGGTTTGCTATGATGCTTAACCTTGTGCCATAGGGGTACTAAATACCAGAATGGTTTCCCATTATGGACTATTTGGTGGAGTTCTCAGTTGTAAAACATGCTGTGAAGGAGGAGTGGCATCCACTTTCTTAACTACATCCCTCTGGAAACTCTATGAACTTGGAGAAACAATGATAGCTATGGAAAGGCATTACGTCTTTTGTTCATATAGTCACGATGAGTCGACCTCTACTCAATGGGAATCAACAACAACAACAACATTTAACTAGCTGCTGGTCTCTAGAGTCAGCCAAGCAGTTTCTCTTCAATAAACTTTCTTTCTTTCTGAACTGGGTTTTGTCCTTACTTGGGGACTTGATATTTCTGGTATATTTCTGATGCTAAAATAGAGGAGGGGTATCTTCCAGGAGGCAACAAAGCCCGATTCTCTAACTTTCCTTGACTTGCTCTCTCTCTTTCCCTACCTCCTTGCAAACCTAACATATGGAGACTAGAGGTCTCTCCTGGGCTCACTAATGAGCTGAGTAGAAGCCAGTGAGCAACTTGTGCTTATTATTGCTACTATTCCTATTCATATTGCTTCTTATTTCTATTGGACTGGAATCTACCCTGATTCCACACTGAAATTCTCTGGAAACTCAGCAAAATTGTCTTCTGTCTCTCCTCTATGTAACCTGTTCCTCTCTCCTAGCCTAAAGTTACGTAGGACATCCTGGATCACTCTAATTCTTTTCACTTCTCCACAGACTTTATCCACCTCCTGACTGCCCCTGTTTGAACTAACAAAAGAATGCCCTTCTCCAGGACTTTCTGCCTCTTGCCATTGCTGACCTTCCAAACAACACCAGATCAATTTGGAGTGAGTAGAGGATGGTTATCCTCCCTTGGATCTCCTGCTCTTTTCAAATTCTAAAAGTTGTAGTGCTAGGCCAAGCATACCTCTCGACCACCTGAGTTGGTCTTTTGCGATGCTTGGTAAGGAGGCCCATGTCGTGAGCAGATCTTCTTATCATGATCAAAAGGGAAACAGGGACAGGTTTTCCCTTAAGTCTCTCTCCAGGAGCCCCACTACTTATCTCCTTTCCCAGTCCTGCCCTTTTGGAAACACTCAACTGAGGTATTCCTCTGTTCCCTTGATACTCTCTTATTGCAGAAACATGGCATAGCTACAATATCATTTAGATAATAGCCCCAAAATGGGACACTCTATTTCAACACTCTCAGAGACTTCAACAATTTCTACAGACCCAATGGCAAATGGTTAGAAATCCCCTACACTCAGGCCTTTTTGCCTTCTCTGCCCTTATCCTTCTGTCAACACTGCTGTACTTAGCAAATTATTGTAGCTCTCTAAGCTTTCTGCCCTTTCTGATCAAAACTCTTTGTTTCTGCCAATCACTTGGCACTCTCTACTCCTTCTGCTTCACCACCTCTGCCATATACAAATGCCACCTCGCCACAGGAGGTCCCCTCCATGTCCACCCGGGACTCAAAGCCCTTTTCCCTTTTTCCTCCTCTTCCACCTCTCATACTAGCTCAGTTGACCCCACCAACCCAAACCCAGCCAGGAACTGTAGCAAAACTTTTTCACTCTGCATTCTTCTCTCTCTCCCTCTCTAGTCATCCTGTTTAGCCTTTTAGCTCCTCATAACTAACCTCCTAGTTAAAAAGAAATATTAAGAAAAAATCTTCTGCAAATAAAATATCATTCTCCTCTTTTTCCAACCCTAACCTGCAGATAAAACATCACCCCCTCTTTCTCTGATCCCAACCCAGCAGATAACCTCCCAAAACATCCCTTCTCAGCGTTCCAGATGAAAACACACGGGTAAATCTGCTCAGCTCCTCTGTGCCTCCCCTTCTTCAAGTAACAGCTGCTTGGCTACAGGGAGTGGTAGACATAAACAAAAAAGTTTATAAAACATAAACCTACGCATGTATATAGTGTTTTGCTTTTATTAAAATAAGTTTTAAGATGTTTCTCTTTTTCTTAGAGTATTTTCCATCTATGTTACGTTTTTCAGCCAGAACTCAGAAAAAAAATCCAAATTTAAAAAACCTGAAACTTTTACAATTCATTCAGACCCTAAGTCTCATAAGAGAAAAATAATAATATATTCCCATTCTATTAATCAGTCTGCTTCTGACAATAGGAAAAAAACCTCATGAAAAGGCTTAAGGCCACCAAAGTAAGTCAAACTAACTTTTAACAGCAGCTGTTTCAGTGTTCCAGTCCATGGTCTTTGTAATTACTTGCTATGCATCAGAGAGCTGGATAATGACTAAGGAGGATAGAAGAATTGGTGTCTTTGAGTTGTGGTGTTGGAGAAGAGTCTTAAACTTGCTATGGACCACCAAGTAAATAAATAGGTCTGTCTCTGTGAGGGTGAAACCAAGTTTCTCTTTGGAGGTTAGGCTATTGAAGCTCTGTCTCACATAATTTGGGCAGGTGGCTAGGAGGGACCAATCCTTGAAAAAGGTCAATATGCTTGGAAGGGTGGAGGGACAGTGCAGGAGAGGAATACTTCAGGTGAGATAGATTGGTACAGTAACTGAGGCAATAAGGGTAGGTGTATCAGAGTCAGTGAGACTAGCTCATGGCAAGGAAGGCTTCAGAGCTATTGTACCATAGTATCGTGACTTGATTGGACATAACAACAACAATAACAACATTTCAGTGTTCAACAATAAAAACTTGGAAAAAGTAAAGAAGGACTAGTTAAAAGCCAAATTTCTTAAAACTTCTATTGCAGACCTTTTCTTCCAGAAAATGTGCCCCAAAACTCCAATTCCAAAGCTTTTGCTTCCAGCATAAAAAGCCTAGCCACAGTCACATAAGCCATAAATATCAAAAGATGTTTCAAGAGAGTAAAGGGGCAGAATGGAAGCCTCCTGCCACTTGCTTCCAATGCAGTTCTCAAAAACACCCACCTCAGTAATGCCCCAAGTGTGTCTTAGTGGCAGAAGAGCAATAAGACTGATGGGGACCTGGCTCCCTCAAGGGCAGAAGTAATCAACATAACATGATCATAAGCCTGGAGAAGCCGTGAGTATGCTGATAAAACAATTCACTGTCTTATCAACATTAATTTGAAAGTCTTACAGTCTTTTGGTAATCTTCTTCCCCCTGCCAATTTACTCTTGTGAGAATGAAAACAACAACAACAGCAAAAAAACCCAACCAACCACGCAAATAAATATCAAACTCCTCTATTAAACTGTATATAAACAGAGTATTATTTTCCTATCAATTTCTAGTTATAGCTAAAAATCCTCTACTTATAAAAAAGAAAACAAACCACATACTTGTTATCAAAAGAAAATACTAAAGTTCTTTTCACCCCAATATTCCAAATGGTATTAAAAAGTAGTAACTCAACGTCAGTAAGCCCCAATATATCTCCAAAGTTAAGAAATATATAGCCAACTGTTTAAAGTAATAACAAACTTTCTCCTAAAAGTATACAAAGTCTAGTACCCATCAATTAAAAGAAACTCAACAAGCCAATTAACTCAGAAACCCCTAGAAAATGATTTTTAAATACCATCTTTCAAGTTTTAAATCATACCTGCCCAGCCTTCGCTAAAAACTATTAACTTTGCCTCCCCTAGAGAGGGACTACAACAAAGAACATTCATAGTCACCCCTAGTCCATCTAATTAAACTTCAAAAGGTTGCATCTCAAACCTCAGCAAAACCACTCTCTTAAGTCAAATAGCAGATGATATATTCCTTCTCCCTATCTCAAATGTTACCTGTCTACTTTCAATTAAGGGCACAAAAGTAGCAATGTTTCTTCCTCTTATTGTAATCACACCCTTTCCTTGTCAAATACAATACTCTACTTCAGAGGTATTCTTCATCTGTTTCAACTCCGATTACAGCTGCTAGCAAACCAACTGGACTGAACTCTGTGTATGTGCCTTTTAAGCCCTAAAATCTCTATACTTACAGAAGACTAAATTCAAAATGCTCCATCACTTCCCTGTCTCCTTCCCATCAAAAAACCAGGCCATCATTGCTCTAGTACTCCTAAAAGCAAGCAAGAATACAGCAAGTAGGAGTAGTTTGGCCCTCTTACAGTAATTTTCTTAATCTTAATATTTGGTCCTTGTCTCATGCAATTTCTCTCTAGTTTTCTGTAAGAGCCTTTGCAAACGACACAGTCCGAAAACTCCTCATATTATCAACCGGGTACCAACCATTATCCTCCATCATCACATCTGCCAACTACTCTGATTAAAACCAACAGCCTTTCCCTCCTTTAGAACATTGTACCCATCTGGCAGGAAGTAATTGTAGAAAAGAACCTAGACAGCCCTAATCATATAACAAAAGGCTGGAATGTTGTGGCCATGGAGTTTCTCTTTCTTTTCCAGGACAGGAACAGAAATGATCAAAGAAGCAACTGCATCTCTGTTTATCTCTGTTAGGGCTGCAAAACTCTTCCTCCTCCTTTTCCCAGGAATAACTATCTATGACTCCTGGCCTGCTCCCTTATAAGAAATAGCTGCCTAGATCCCCTCTCCCAATTTCCTTGTAAGACAAAATAAAATTCCACTCTAAGTAGCTGCTGGTCTCTATTTTAGAATCAGCCCAGCGGTTTCATCTGAATAAATGTTCTTTCTTGGCCTGAATTGGGTTCTGTCCTTCCTCGATGACCGTACACTTATCAGTTCCTACTCATTACAAACTGGTGTACAATAAGATGAATCAGTACTTGGTTCAGAGCCATCTTCACAACCTTTTCTACGTTTTAACTCATTTTTTTGCAGCCACTATATCAATACATCTTTGATAGTTTTCTTTTCCCCCCTTCTAAACCTCTACAGTTCATCCTTGAGTCTTTTTTCTCTGATGTCTTTTTTCATGATTCCTTTCTTGAGGGACTAATTAATCTTGAAAAAAATGTCTAACATATATAAGATGAAGACTCACTAGCCTTGCTTTAAGAAGCATTCTGGATGCACTTCTTATTTGTAAAGTTGTTAACTGTGTAGGACTTTAAAAAGGTCTTTTATTAAAAATTTTCCCAGTGCAGTACATTATTTGATCACTTGATTGCTGTTGTCCTTGAACTTGATTGTGGACATAAGTAAAATTGAATCTTTGACATCATATACCATAATGTTGTTTACTGGGTGAGAGAAGGAGAAAGTAGAAATAGGATACAAGAAATTAAACTTTCTGGTTTATCAACAAAGAAAAATTTTTCTAACATACGTTTGGACAACAAACAAGTACATATTTAAGGAGATTCTACAAATGTAATTCATAGTTTTCCAAGTACGTAAGAGCTTAGAATTACATTTTCATATCCATGTTACGTTATTGGATTTTCTAAATTTCCAGCTCAGAAGATAGAAAATAAAATATATGCTTAAAAAGAAACAAATCTCATGACTGTATTTCTTACAATATTACGTGAGTTCTTTTCATCTCAGTCAGGTCAACAATCTGATCACCAGTGAAAATTGGGAATAGAAAATCGTTGCTCTTCTTTCCACTGGAATTATAATCCATTCTCTAAGTTGTCACCTTTCTGGAAGCTCCTTCTTGACCTCATCCATCTCTTACTCTACTACATATTTTCTATCCTTTTGTATTCTGTTACTAAGTTACCAAAGATATTTTGTGGTGGTAATCCTTTTTAGAGACCTGAAACATTTACAGTTGCATTGTGACATATTATTTATTGCTGTTATCTGTCAATTCTCATCATGTCTATTTTTCAATCATTGATTTGCCTTTTATGACCTTAAGATTCCTAGAAGCTTTCATCAATTGTGAAGATCCCCCTCCCCCTTTTTCAGAGAGTTCAGAATTCTGAAATTGGCTGTGATGAGCGAAATAACAGCTCTCCAAAGATTTCCAAGGCCTTATCTCTACAATCTGTAAAGATGATACTTTACACATAAAGGCAACTTTGAAAATGTGACTAAATGAAGGATCTTCGAAACAAGAAGATCTTACTGGATTATTTGGGTGTACTAGAGTACTAGTTGTTGTTGTTGTGTATTGTCAGGTCAGAAGTTACCCATATCTGACCCTTCAGCAGGTTCTCAGAGGCAGTTAGTTGCACAGGAGGAAATGCCTAATCTCTCCCACAGAGTAGCAAGTAGATTCAAATTGTGAGCCTTGGGAATTGCAGCACAGCTTCTTACCACTAGGGCACCAGAGCTCCTTGAAAAACAGAATATTACAACAATGAATGACAAAGATTCTTATGAGACAAGAAAAAGAGTAGGAGATGGATTCCAGAGAAGCATTGAACAGATGAAGCAGTACAGAAGAGAGGAGGAAAGGCACAATGAACTATAAGATGTAGGCATCCTCTGTAGTTGAGAAAAACAAGGAAAGAGATTCACCTCTGTAATTTTCAGGAGAAATGTTGCTCTGCAGACTGATTTAAAACTTCTATCTGGCAGAACCATAAAATTATAAATTTCCATTGTGTTAGCCACTGTTTGTGGTAATTTTCGGTACAAAACAAACAAATTTTCCCTACAAAAATAAAAAAGAAAGAAAATCCCAAATATCTCCTCTTTTAAAAATGGTCAAATTGATAAAAGTAATTTAAGTACTTCAGTTAAAATGTTTTAAAATGATATCTCATTGTTAATTACATTTTACCCATTACTGTCCTTTCATTAGTACTGGAATAAAATGTTTTCACTAATAGTTTTATCTTGAAATGTCAGCTTAGAAAACCAAAGGGTGTATGTAATCTATACATAATCATCTAATGACTAACTAATTTCAAGCCTATCCAGAATTTCATCTGATTGAAATCCACTCTTGTATCAGAATTAATAAGTGGTGTTGTTATAGTATGTCATCAAGTTGCTTGTGACTCGTAACGACCCTATGGACAACAGCCCTGACTCTATCCTGTGCCAATCTCACTGTCTCTAACACACCTAGCCTCATTACCCCAGTATCAATCCATCTCATCGATACTCTCCCTCTTTCTCCGTCCTTCCACCCTTTCAAGGACTGTTCCTTCCATGCAACATGCCCAAAGTATGTCAGACAAAGCATCATAATCCTTGCCTCCAAGGAGCAGCCTGGTCTCATCCTCTCTAGGATGAACCCCTTTATTCTCCTGGAAGTTCATCGTATAGTCAACTCTCTTCTCCAGCACCACAGCTCAAAGGCATCAATTCTCTATCATCCCTAGTTATTGTTCATTTCTCTGACACATAGCAAGTAATTGTGAAGACTACAGCCTGCAATCTCAATCTCAATCTCTTCATAATGCTGCCAATTGGCCTAGTGATGAGAATTTTCATTTTCTTGATGTTGAACTTCAATCCACATTGAAGGCTCCGGTTCTTGATCTTCTACAGCAAGCATTTCAGGTCCTCCTCAGTTTCAGTAAGCAGGGCTGTGTCGTCTGCATAATGCAGATTGTTGACAAATCTCCCTCCAATTCTGATGCCACATTCCACCTCATACAGTCCAGCTTCACAGATGATTTGTTCTTTTTTTTTCTATATTTTATTAATTTTCATAAACATTTACAGAGATTTTGGGTTTCCATTCATTCCTTGTTGCACTAGATTTGTTCTTCATATAGATTGAAAAGGTATGGATACAGAATACATCCTTGGAGTGCACTCTTCCTGATTATGAACCTTATAGAGTCTCCTTGCTCTTTTCTGATGACTGCCTGCTGGTCCAACTATAGGTTTCACATAAGCACAATCAAATGTTCTGGGATTCCCATTCTTCTCAGAGTCAGACACAAATAAGAGCTATATAAATTTTGTTTCTGATATAAAGGATAAAATTAATGTGATAAAACCAAAATTCTTCCTCTTTACTCAAAGAATACTATAATTGAAAACATTTTGGAATTTATAATATTATAAATAACACACAGTTACTTCAACATTTCCCAAAATGTAATGTTCTGTTCCCTTGATGCCAATTTAAAAGATAAGAAATAAAGTTTCTATGGAATCTTTTTATATATATAATTCCAATAGAAAAAAACCAAAAGGAAAGCAAAAGAAATTAGAACGCAAGAGGAAGGAGGATAGAGAAGTAGGATGCAAAAGACAAGATGGGAGAGAAGTAATGATAACATTCAGATTCTCAGATACAAGATCATTTGTAAAATGAACTGTTTAACAATTGAAATGTTTTAACAAATAGATCCAGTCCTGGGCATTCTTTCTATTATGGAATATACATATATTTGTTCCCATTCCCCATTAACATGATCTGACAGAACGTGGAAATTATCAACCAATGTCATTAATACTACAAGCAAATAAAATCTTGTGAAGATTATTGAAAAACAGCTAGATCAGTACATTTACAGGAACTTCCAAAAAATCCAGGCTAGACTAAGAAGTCTTGGGATGAGGGATATCATTGCTGATGTTAGATGAATCTTGGCTGACAGTGGAGAGTACTAGAATGAGATTTATCTGTGTTTTATCCAACGGCATTTGAATGTGAGGATCATAACAAATTATAAATAACATTGAGAAGAATGAGAATCCTAGAATACATCAATCAATAGTGTTCATGTGAAACCTATAACTAGATCAAGAAGCTGTTGTGTGAATAGAACAAGTGAACACTGTGTAGTTTAAAATAAGGAAAGGTGTGTGCCAAAGTTGTACCCTTTCTCATTTAGAGATTAATAGGTACTTACAAAAGGTTTCATTAGCTTTCTGCCTTCTTTTACCCCTTGTTGTTGTAGTTGTTGTGTACCATAGTGTCGGAACCAACCCACAGCTGACCCTTCAGCAGGTTTTCATAGGCAGCTAACTGCAAGGAAGAAGATTGCCCATCCTTTTCTTATGGAGCAGCTGTTTGTTGTTGTTGTTGTTAAGTGCCGTCGAGTAGCAGGCGACTCATAGCGACCCTATGAATGAGAGTCCTCGATGCTTGGGTGCCTTTCATCCTTTCTCGAGGTTCATAGGGTTTCCGGAGATAAGCTATTATGGAAGTGCGTGCCACTCCTCCTTCCACATGGAGCAGCTAGAGACCTTGAATTGTGTGCTTTCAGGATTGTAGCACAGCTTCTTTGCCACTAGGCCACCAGAGCTCCTTTAATAATAAAATAATGAAAAATCATAATAGATATGGAGAGAGGTAAAAGTGAGGTTTTGAGAACATGAGAAAAGGGATTATTGGACATTTTTCATTTGCTTTTAAAATTTATGTTTAGCATTCTTCCTTGCCCTTGAGCCTGACACAGTACTTGTGGAAGCCATGGCAAGATGCCTAGTTGTCATGTCAATTTACAACCTTTTTCTTCTGTTGACCTAGTGATAAGAAGTTGAGCTGTCAACCCAAAAGCAGGTAGTTCAAATCCACCAGTTACTCTGTGGGAGACAGATGGACAACCTTCTCTAAAGAAATTTATGTCTCTGAAAATTCACTGGAGAGTCAGCTATGAATCAGTTCTATCTTGAGGGCACTTAACAAGAAAACTTTCTCTGATAGAGTTTTGATGATACAGTACATAGGAATTTTGCTGTTAACTCAAATATAGTACCTATCTGGATGTTCAAGACCACCAGGGGCTCCAAGGGAGAAAAATTAGGACTATCCTCCAGTGCATTTTGTTGCTGTTGTTGCTATGTGTTGTCAAATCACCTGTGACCCATAGCGACCCTATGTACAACAGCTCTGAAGCCTGCCCTGTCCTGAGTCAGTCTCACTGACTCCAACACATCTACCCCAATTGCCCCAGTTATAGTGTCAATCCATCTCATTCAGGGTCTTCCTCTCCTGATTTTCCCACACACCCTTCCAAGCATAATGTCCTTCTCCAAGGATTGATCCCTCCTGTCCACGTGCCCAAAGTATGTGAGAGGGAGCTTCAAAATCCTAGCCTCCAAGGGAAAACTTGGTTTCACCCTCTCCAAGACAGATCTATTTGTTTTCTTGTGGTTCATGATATGTATGTTCAAGACTCTTCTGCAGCACCACAATTTGAAGGCATCGATGCTTCTTCTGTCATCCTTAGTCATTGTTCAGCTCAATGACACATAGTAAGCATGGTGAAGTTCATGACCTGGATCAGGCGCACCTTAGTCTCTGACTGACATCATTACTCTTCAGTACTCTAGAGAGGCCCTCACAGCATATTTTTCCAGTGAAATTTGTCTTTTGATTTCCTGACTGCTGGTACTAAAAGTGTTGATTGTGGAGTCAAACAAGCTGTAGTATAAACAACATAAATATCTTCTCATTCTATCATTATGCTGCCATTTAGCCCAGTGGTGAGAACTTTTGCTTTTTTGATGTTGGGCTTCAATCTATATTGGAGTCTACAATCCTTGACCTTTTGCAGCAAGTGCTTCAGTTCTTCCTCAGTTTCAGTAAGCAAGGTTGTGCCATCTTTATAACATAGTTTGTTGAAGAGTCTTCCTCAAATCCTGATGCCACATTCCTCATAAAGCCCAGTCTCCCAAATGATCTGTTCTCCATACAGATTCAAAAGGTATGGAGATGACACATTCCTAGGGTACTTCTTTCCTGATTTTGAACCATGCAATGTTTCCTTGCTCTGTTCTGAGGACTGCTTCCTGTTCTGAGTATGGGTTTCACATGAGCACAATCAAGTGTTCTGGGATGTTATGATCCACACAGTCAAATGCCTTTGCATAGTCAATGAAACACAGGTAGACATTCCTGTGCTACTCTTTGCTTTCTGCCAAGATCTTCAATGACCCTATGTACCTGTGCACTTTACTGTCTCTAAACTTGTTGAAGGTTCAGCAATATGGGTTTCAACTCTAGGTCAAATGGGAGTGGATTTTATTATTTAGTAACATTCAATATCTATGAGGCCATTTATCCTATCTCCCATTAGTTGAATAAAGGAGTAAGTAAAAGTAGATACTACTCAAGCTATTTGCATACTTTTTATAATAACTCCTATGTTACTGAAATCTGGACAACAAATAAGGATTACAGAAGAAAAATCCATGACTTTGAACTGTGATATTGGAGTAGAGTATTGAATATTTCTCAGACAGCTACAAGAACAAATAAGTTTGTCTTGGAGGAAGTGCAATTTCAGAGCCCCTAAGAAGCAATGATTGTGAAACTTCATCTCATAAACTTTGAGCATGTTGTCAGGAGTGGTCAGTCCTTGGAAAAGGATATGAAGCTAGTAAAAAGCAATGAGTCAGAGAATAAAAGAAGATAAAAGAGAACATGAAGGACAGAGCAAGATTAGATCTGTTGTTGATAGTTATTTAATGGCACCTAGCAACAATATTAACGTCAAGATTTGTTAAACTTTTAGTAGCCCATGGGATATCAATATTTTTTGCCAAGTTCACAATTCAAAGACATTAGTTCTTTGACCTTCCTTATTCATTACCCAACTTCCAGATGCATAGCGAGCAATCGAAAAGACCATTACTTGTATCAAGCACACCTTTGTCTTTAAAGTGACATAATTGCTCTTAGCACTTTGATGAGGTTATTGACAGCAGATTTTCCCAACCTGACATAAACCGGGCGGCTCCTTGGAGGCAAGGATTCTGAGGCTCTGTCTAACATACTTTGGACATGTTGTAAGGAGAGACCGGTCCTTGGAGATGGACATCATGGTTGGTAGGGTGGAGGGACAGTGCAGGAGGGGAAGGTCTTCTATGAGATGGATTGATTCAGTGACTGGGGTAATTGGGATGGGAGTGTCAGAGACAGTGCAATTGGCACAGGACAGAGCAGAGTTTAGGGCTGTTGTACATAGGGTCGCTATGAGTCACAAGTGACTCAAAGGCACATAAGAACAACAACATATTTTTTTTTAATTTCTTGACTGCTGTTACTATGAATATTAATTTTGGATCCAAGGAAAATTAAGTCATTGGCAATTGTTTCAGCGGGGTGAATTTTTTGTTTTCTTAGTGTTAATATGGAATCCATATCATCGACTACAGTCTTTGATCTTCGTCAATGAGTGTTTTAATTCCTCTTGATTCCTGTAATCAAGGTTGTGTCATCTGCTTAAAGCATTTGTTGACAAGTTTTTCTCCAAACTTGATGCTACTTTCCACTGCCTATAGTTCAGTTTCCTAAATTATTTTCTCAACATACAGATTGAAAAGGTATGAAGAAAGGCTGTCACCCTGACAAATAACTTGACTTATTTTAAACTATGCAATTTCCTTTGTTCTGTTTAAACAACTGTTTCTTGGTCTAAATTAAAAGGTTTTATATGAGCACAGGTAAACATTTCTTTAGTTTCTATTCTTCTCAATGTTTTCTATAGTTTGTTATTATCTGCACAATGAAACACCTTTAAATAGTGAATAAAACACACATATATATCTTTCTGGTGTTCTCAACTTTTGGTCAAAATCCATCAGACATCAGCATTGATATCCCTCTTTACAAGGCCTCTTTTGAATCCAGATTGAATTTCTACAAGTTCTCTGTCAATCTACTGCTTCAGTACTTTTGCAATAATTTTCAGTAAAATTACTTGCACGTGATATTGATGATACTTTTACATAATTTTGTTGACTTATGATGTTGGTAAACAGTAATGAATGGACTGTCAAAAGAACAAATATCTGTCTTGGAGGAAGTGCAAACAGATAAAAAATAGTGAAATTTTATCTCACATACTTTGAGCATGTTGTCAGAAAGCATGTTGGAGTAAGTCATCAAGCTGGGAAAGGCAGAGAGTTGTTTCAAGAGAGGATGACCCTCAAATATACATTGATATGGGGATTGTGACAATGGGCTTAGGAATGATAGAGAAAGTGAGAATGGCATCAGGTTCCAATCTGTTGTTCACAAGTTCATTGTAGGCTGTAGATAACTTGAGGGCATCTAAAAACATTAATGTCAAGCAAAATTTAGGAAGATTTAATTTTATTTTAGTAAAGAACAAATACGGACTAAGTGTATTTCCTCAATTATGTCATGTTCACAGCTACTCTCTAAAGTGGGTATGAATGATGGGCCCGTTTAAAAAATAAGGAAGCCGAGACCCAATGAGGGTAAATTGTTGTTGTGTGCTGTCAACTCAGGTACAGTTTCTCCAAATCTAGCTGCTTGTAAATTTCAAAACTGAGGTTCACACATGTTTGTCTGCTGCCAATATTTGAACTTTTAATCATTGTAAATTTTTCCCCCTTTTTATAGTTTAAAAATGTAAAGTCAAAAGGAAATTAAGAAATTTACATCTGTCTCTAGATGGACATTAATTAATTCTAACTTTGAGACATTCATTATACACATGATAATACACTTCATGTTTGGAAGGCAGAATTTTTCAGTAGCTTGATAAATTATAATTTTGTAAAATCACCCTCAAAAAATGTATTTTACTAGTGTCCTTTTTTAACTCATGAAATTTGGATACCCACAAACTGTTGTTCAGGTCAATCTCAATGTTCAGATCTCCAAGTAGGGCCTACTGCTTCTCCTATGGCCAGAATCAAGGTTTGATGCACTAAAGTCAAAGTCTAAATTTGGAATAATAAAATCTGACAAGTATAGCAGCACTTTTAATATTCAAATATGTCTTTAAGGGAAACTTCTTGTTAGTTACATAATCACAAGACTTTATTTTTTTTAGTTCTATCTGATGGGTGAGACTTACAGTGAACTTCTAACCTTGTTCTTAACAGGTAGATGTAGGTTTTACGTGTTGTCCTTGTTGCCACTATCTCACCACAAAATGCGTATGACTTCCAAAGAAAATCCAGCATCTATGGGCTTCACACATCTGTTTGCTGTAGGCAACCAAGTCCAAATAACAAAATCAATGATTCTTCTTCCCTTTCTTTTTCTTTTCATTGAAAAGTATATTCTTGTGTAAATACACAGAAGCTTATCATGTGTTTTATTAAAACTTCTTATTTGGGCAAAGCAAGAGCTGGACTTGGAGCCAGAAAAGCATATCCATTTTGTTCCCACCATTCTTTTCAAATGTGTGTTAATTTATACTGAACTTGTTCTGTGCTAAAAAAATAATTTCACACATACCTGCAATACCTTACAATCCAAGAAATAGGGGGAAAAAAGTTCCTGATAGTCACATGCATTCTGGTGAGAATAAAAAGAAGCCACTAATTAGGGAAAACAAAAGCCAACATCGATGGAGCAGCTGCAGTAATTTGCTGTGCCTCTCTGGCATTATAGGAAATGGCATGTATTATCACAGTCACTTTTTACAACAAAGAGACTTCATTAGCTTAAGATTTTGATTGGATATTTGTTACTGTGTTCCCTTTCTATAAATTCACCCACATTAGGCTGTAAGAAGCAATCCATAAACAAGGGTGAAATGCTGAGTTTCAGAAAATAACATTTAAAAACCGGGCTTTCATTGATTTTGGAAAGCATTTCTTTGAAAATTTTTCATCAGAGTCACAAACTGTTCAGTTGCAACCTTTCCTTTCCCTTGATGGGAATTCAGAAAGAAAATGGAGTTTTACTTGCTTTAAAAGTGATACACAAATGTGTAGTCCTGATTGGCAATAAGAAGGAAAGAGAAATGTAAGATACCTGGGAAATGCCGTTGTTGTTTGCTGTGGGGTTGAAACCAACTGTAGTTGACCCTCCTGTGGGTTTTTAGAGGCAATAAGTTGCATGGGACAAGATTGCCCAATCTTCTCCCATGGACTAACAGGTGAATTAGAATGGCTGGGCCTTTGGGATTGCAGTGCAGCTTCTTAGTAAATTTCAGAAAAGAAGAGAAAATTTCCAGCCATGCAGAAATGATGTGTTTTATCATAGTGAGAGAATGTTTTTGATGATTGCAGGAAAAGGATAGACAATCTTCTCTGTGTGATTTACTGCCTCTGAATACCCACTGGTGTGTCAGATATGAGCCTGTTCTAACTTGACGTTCTGACTTGTGGTGTTGGAGAAGAATCCTCACTATCCCATGGCTGTCAAAAGAACAAATAAGTGTATCTTGAAGAAAGTGCAACCAGTTTACTTCTTAGAAGTGACAATGGTGAAGCTTTTTCTTACATACTTTGGGTATGTTATTAGGAGAGGCCAATCCTTAGAAAGAATATAATTCTTGGAAAATTAGAGAGACAGTGAAAAATGGGAAGACTGTCGGGGAGGTGGATGGACTGTAACAATGGGCTTCAGTGTCAGAGAGCATGAACATGGCATAAGATAGGACAAGGTTCACCTCTATTGATCATAGAGTCGCTATGAGTCATACTCAACTAGATGGCATTGAACAATAGTCAAGACCCATCAGAACTCAGAGACATATTCCTGGGAGACTCATACGTGGTGGAGAACTGAGAATGCTAGATTCTGCATCCCTATTGGGCTTTTCCACATCGCCATAAGATCATGACTTGACCCCAAACTGGAAAATGGTATGATCAGAAGACAAATTCAGACAAGTCGACAACCCCAACTCCTCTGGGCATACAAAACTTTCCTCTTCAGTTACTCCAAACAGAGTATACTTAAAACCATTGTGGTTACTGTGCTTAAAAAAGTAATTACAATTTCCAGAGAAGCAAGAGCTTACCCAGCCACCATACAAGGAACAGTGCTCCCTCTGTGCATGTTATTTTCCCACTAAAAATGAGATCTTTGCTAAATTACAGGGTGTTGCAAACATAATTCAAAGAACAATATATTATTTAACACAGAAAGAGAGCTCTATATTAAGTTTACCCATCTCCACTCCTCCTGTGACTGGAAGCAGGCCTGGCTAAAAAGTCTCACAGAGTTGGCATGGAGAAAGAGAAGCATTCAAGAAATAGTAACTAAGCAATGCAATGTCACTGGTGAAACTATATATAGAATACAGTATGCCGGGTGGATTCTAATCCTGAACAGGATAAATTTAGTGAAAAACAGGTGGTTAAGCAATGGCAGCCTGAGGAGAATAATAGGAAGTGAGATGTAAGACAAGCAGCAGGTAGGAGTTCAAAAATAAACACCTATGTAAATGAATTGCCAAGTAGTTGTTACTGCTAATTGAAAAGTTTTTATTAGACACACTCATATTACTATCTTCTGAATGAGCTAGAATGTGATAGTAAATTATATTCTTTTTGAAAGACAAGGGTTCAAATAAGTAGCTTATGTACATGTTGTTGTTCTTTTATGCTTTGGAGTCAGAACTGACCCGTAGTTGACCCTCCAGCATGTTTTCAGAGGCTATAAATTACACAGGAGGAGTTTATGCATCCTTCTCCCATAGAGCAGCTTTTGGATTTGAACCACGTGCTTTTGGGATTGCATGCAATGTCTTACCCTTTAGACCATAATAGCTCCACATGAGAGCTCACGTATAGAACAATTTTTACTCTGGTTAATCTGTTTTATTGAATCAATCTAGATAATACTTTGTTTTCATAGTCTCTTGGGAAAGATCATAGTAGCACAAAAAAGATAGGAAAACTGTATCTGTACCAAGGATGAGAATTGGAAAGAGTACCAAAAAATAAGTCTTATTATTATTAACCACGTACATTTTGGAGTCTATTCCAGAAGTATATTGTTAGGTTTTTGTCATTATAAAATTAATGCAATAGAATAATTTATACGAAGACATAAAAATATAACAGCAAATACAACAGCCTAGCAATAATTGTTAATTTGGATTGTAAGATACATGTGTATCTCTTACAACATTCTTTGCAGTATATTATCAATATTTCAAAATTAAATTTAAAATAAAATTATACACATTGACTTAAGATCATTGGAATTTGGAAAAAAAAATAAAGAAAAGTTGATTCAATGGCAATGAAAGACTACGCCAATTTGGCAAGTGAAAGCATTTTGTCATCTTTACTTTTTATTCATTATTAGCTAAGTGATGGCATTTCTTCAAGGTTGTTTGACAAGATTTTATTTTTCTATATCTCTGTTTGGCTGATCCGTTTTCAAGAAATCATCCCACTTCTTACACTAGTGGTTTTGGTGAAAATGACTCTCAGTTTCCTTTGGCCACCCTGTTGTAGAGAAGAAGATAATTAAGTCACTACACAAGAAACTCTCCATTTGCCTACAGCCATTAGTTCAAAGAACAGGTTTTTGTACCAACCAACATCAAGGTGAAGTTCTCAATGATATTTAAATTTTGAATGCTTGGAATTGGCAAGAAGCAGTGAGTGGTCATTTTCTTCCTCAGAGTTC
Organism: Elephantulus edwardii; assembly: GCF_000299155.1. NCBI lineage: Eukaryota > Metazoa > Chordata > Mammalia > Macroscelidea > Macroscelididae > Elephantulus > Elephantulus edwardii. The sequence continues at coordinate 35,975,326 of NW_006399755.1, read as the reverse complement.
ATGAATGAGTAAGATGTGAGCCAGAACTCTTTATGGTCATCTTTCCAGGATACACGGAGGAGTATAACTGCACTGAGAGCAAATGAGGCCAATACACAGAAGGGAACACAGTAAGAGATGGAAAGGCAGAGAAGAAGTGTCAAAGCCTTTTAAATTCCTTCCTCTAACCATTGCTTCCATAATATCAGAAACAGAAATCTGGACTGTCAAGTATGCTGCATTTGTGTACCATCAAGATGGAACCAAGACCTAGCTGATCCTCCAGAAGGTTTTCAGAGGCAGTTAATAAGGAAGGAGATTGCCCATCCTTCTCTCGTGAAGCAGCTCGATTGGTATTTATTAGGTGAATAAACTGAAGAACAAATTCTTGAGTTTCAATTCTTAAGGCTGCTGAAGGCAGAAAGTTCAATGAGCCAGAAAGTATCAAAAGAAGATGGAAGAAGTACATACAGACACTATATCAAAAAGAATTGGCTGACTCAGAATAATTTCATGAAACAACATATGATCAAGAGCCTATGATGATGAAGGAGGAAGTTCAAGCTGCTCTGAAGTAATTTGCAAAATCTAAGGCCAAATGAATTGATGGAATACCAATTGACATTTTTCAGCAAACAGATGCTGTTCTGGATTCAATCGCCAGATTATACCAAGAAATCTGGAGAACAACTGCCTGCTCAACTGATTGGAAAAGATCGGTATTTATTTCCATTCAAAAAAAAAAAAAAAGGTGACCCAACAGAGGTGGAAATTATCGAATGATATCACTAATGCCACTTACAAGCAAGATCCTGCTGAAGATTATCCAGAAACTACTGTAACATTAACAGAGAACTGTCAGATGTGCAGACTGGGTTTAGAGGAGGTTATGGCACTAGGGACATCATGTTGTTGTTGTTATATGCCATCGAGTCACTTGCGACTCATAGCGACCCTATGCACAAGAGCCCTAAACGCCATTCTATCCTGTGCCAACCTCACCGTCTCAGACAAACTAATTCCCACCACTCCACTCACAGAATCAATCCATCTCATCAAGAGTCTTGCTCTTCTGCACCGTCCCTCCACTCTCCCAAACATGATGTCCCTCTCCAAGGACCAGTCCCTCCTTGTAATATGCCGAAGTATGTCAGACAAAGTTTTAGAATCCTTGACTCCAAGGAGCATTCTGGCTTCACCCTCTCCAAGACAAACCTGTTTGTTCTCTCAGCAGTCCATGGTGTAGTCAACACTCTTCTCCAGGACCACAGCTCAAAGGCATCCGTTCTCTTTCTATCATCCTTATTCACTGTCCAACTCTAACAATAAATGGATCTTGGCCAAAAGCAGAGAGTAGCAGATGAATGTCTCTTTGGGTTTCAATGACTATGCAAAGGCATTTGACTGTGTGTATCAAACAAATTGTAGCTAACCTTGAGAAGGATGGGCTCCCAGAACACGTCACCGTGTTCATGCTAAAGGAAACAGTAGTCAGAACAGAACATGTAAACACTGTATGGTTCAGGGTCAGAAAGGATGTACAATAGGGAGCATCCTATCTCCATACCTTTCATATCTATATACAGAACAGATTCATTTGGGAGATTAGACATTATGAGGAAGAATGTTAGGATTGGAACAAGAGTCATCAATAACTTGTATTATGCAGATGACACAACCTTGTCTGCTGAAATGAAGAGGACATAAGGCATTTGCTGCAGAAGGTCAAGGACTGTAGTCTTCATTATGGATTGAAGCTAAACCTCAAGAAAACAGATTCTCACCTCTGGACCAATTAGAAGCTTCATAATGGATGGAGAAGAGATTGAGATTGTGCATAATTTCAGGTTTCTTGGTTCCACAATCAATACTCTTGGCACCAGCAATCAGGAAATCAAAAGACAAATTACGTTTGGAAATTCTGTTGTCACAGACCTCTTCAGAGTACTGAAGAGCAACAATGTCAATCTGGAGACTAAGGTGCACTTGATCCAGGCCATGCTCTTCACAATTACTTGTTATGAATCCGAGAGTTGGACAACAATTTAGAATGACATAAGGATTGATGGCTTTGAGGTGTGGTGCTGGAGAAGTGTTGATTAAACCCTGAACTGCCAGGAAAACAAACAGGCTCATTCTGGAGAAGGTGAAATTAGGCTGCTCTATGGAGGCAAGGATTTTGTGGCTCCATCTCACATATTTTGGGCACATGGCTAGGAGGAATCAGCCTGTGGACTTGGAAAGGTAGAGAGACAATGCAGGAGAAGAAGATGTAGGATGATATAGATTGCCTCAGTAACTGTAGGAATGGGATTAAGTCTACTGGAGATGATGAGATTAGCTCCGGATAGGTCAGAGTTCAGAGCTAATGAACATAAAGTCACTATGAGTTACAGGTGACTGACTCAATAGCACATAACAAAATAACAACAAAAACCAAACATTTTTTAAGCCAATCTACTCCCGAAATTTCCAGACTTATCTTTCACATAATTACTTACACAAATGAGAAAGAACCCAAGAAAGACAGTGGGAGAGAAAGAAAGAGACATAGTTCTTGAGTTTTAGTTATAAGAGAATATAAAAACAAATTGGGTTTTCCTTCCATGAAAGATACAGCCAAATAGAAGATATGATATTTAGAGTATTTGTGCCTCTTACATATAACTAAATTTTCTGGAATTACAACAGATCTGAAATACCCAAGACATGACAGAGCACAATGATTCAGTCAAATCTCTTTTATATCATCTGAGATAATTTGTTTTATAATTTCATTGTGCACTGCATAATCCTCTTCTAAAACGATTCCTAATGCCCTTTACCACACATGTAAGCAATTAGGCTATATAGTGTTCTGCTTAATTATTAGACACTTATTAACATATTCCTTTTTTTCATTACTTCTATTGTCACTGCAAGAGGAAGCGGCTCCTTTAAGAGTTGTCTTATTGAATATATTGCAAATCCCTAAGAGATACTATCTTAAACTGGGGTCTCTAGAGAAGTAAAACCAGAGAACCTCATTCATAAGCTCTTGTGGCTTGGTGCATAATGTGTTGCCCTGGTTACTATAGGTTGAGATTAAGTTTTGAATCCACCAGCAGCTCTACAAGAGAAAGATGGGTAATATCTTCTCTTGGCCTTAGAAGCCCAATAGAAGGTCACTATTAATCAGAATCAATTCAATGGGCAATGAGGTGGGTGTGTGTGTGCGGAGGTGGGGCGGAAGAGATATTTATCTCAAGGAATTGGTTTAATTGCTTGTAGATGCTGTCAAGTCTCAGGTATGTGGACTTGAAAACAGAAAAAAATCATCTCTTGGCGAGCTCTGGTGGCCTAGTGGCAAGAAGCTGCACTGCAATCCCAGAGGTGCATGGTTCAAATCCACCAGATGCTCTGCTGAAGAAGGAGGGACAATCTCCTCCTGTACCAGTCAGATCTGATTTGACGGTACACACACACACACACACACACTAAAATAATTTAAAAAAATAATCTCTGCGTTGTCAGGGGGAGGGCTGGGCAGGGAGAGAAGTGCAGCAATAATGAACGGAAATCCAAAATCTCTGTAAATGCTCATTAAAATTATTTAAAAAAATAAAGAAAAGAAAAAAATAATCTCTTGATTAGCCATTGTTGTTAGATGCCGTCAAGTTGAGTTTGACTCATAGTGACCCTGTGAACAACCGATCTTCACAATTCCTGACACATTAGAGCCCATTGTGGCAGTCACGGTGTAAGTCTACCTGGTTTGAGGGTCTTTCTCCCCTTCACCAAGCATCTACTAAATGTGTGGCAAGGAGAGACCAATCCTTGGAGAAGGATATCATGCTTAGAAGGGCGGAGGGACAGTGTAGGATAGGAAGACCCCAGATGAGATAGATTAGTGTAGAGACTAGGGCAGTTGGAGTAGTTGTGTCAGAGTCTGTGAGATTGGCTCCGGAGGGGACAGGCTTCAGAGTTGTTGTACATAGGGTTGCTATGAGTCACAGGCAACTTGATAGCAAATAATAACAATTCATATTCAAGTACTTCACGGGGAAGAACTACACCATTACATAATTACCATATTATCACATTCTATAAATGCTAAACCATAAGTTCATGTTTCGATTGACACACAATCTTAATAATCATCATTCTCAAAGATTCCTGTGAATAGTAGTCTGAGACTGTATTAAGTCAGCATGCATAACCAAATGTCAGTTCTGTTTAAGCTACTTTATCTTTCCATGTCACTTGTTCAAATCCCAAGTAGTTTCATTAGTGCACTCATGAGAATGGAAATAGTCAAGCCTCTCTCATCTCACTACGCCTAGACAATGTAGATGATCATATGCTCAGTTTCTAACCAAATCTTTGAACTTTGAATTCACGGAGAGAATCCTTAGAAGAAAGGTCTGATAATTAACTTCAAAAAAATCATCTACTGAAGCCAGATAGTGCCCAGAGTTACTCTGGTACACTGGGATCACCACAAATCTGAATCAACTGGAAAGCAACAAGTTCATCCATTTTCACCAGTGTCACCATATTGCCATGCTAAGCTCCACATGTTTTCCTGAAATTAGTGATCTAATAATTCTTTTTTTTTCCCACAAAATTGTAATGCATTTAAGCCCTTCTCACTCTGCAAGGTCTTTTGACTGTTTCTCTACCATGGTATTAACCATTTCTAGATGTTGACTTGTAAGCATTCTTCATTGATTAATGGCAGTTGGCTTCTTTATATAAAGCCAATATTGCTACATCTTTTGTTTGCTTTACATTTTGCTTCTTTCTTTAACTTTCAGAGGCTTTTCTTTTTCCACTGCAAATATACTTTTTTCTTTTGATATTTCCCCCTGAGTTGCTGTGCCTAGAAAGAATTATCTTAACCTGCAAGCTCATAAATATTTACCAGCATTCTCTCTTAACTCTTTCAAATCTCAAGATTTTCTATCTTCTTTCTTGCTTATACTCTCATACCTTTAGAGTGTAATAAAAAACAAAACAACCAAACTTGTGTATAATTCCTTATTTCTACTCTTTCCTTGAGCTTTATGGTTAATAGAAGCAATTAACATGCTCAGTTGCTAGTCGGAAGAGTGTAGATTCATCTTCACCCAAGACCATCTCAGGGAAAAAATCTGACAGATTTTTCAAAACCTTCCACAGGCCACTCTGTGGAGCACAGTTCTATACTGGCATACCCAGGGTTGTCAAGATTTGAATTGACTCAATATCAGTGCTAACTGTTAGTGATAATTGGAGAGGTTAATGGGTCATATTGTAAATAAAGGAGCCTCTAGATTCTGTCTGAATTTCTGATCCAAAAAATCACTGAAGATGTGGCAACCAGGGAAGACACCCTACAGTGATAATATAACAAATGTTAGGTAAGCTCAGTATACACACTCTCCACTGCATCCTAACATTTTCTCTTTTCTCAGGCTGGTTTTGGACTCATCCATCTGTGATAGGAAGGCAGCTTCAAAATTGATGTCACTTAGGCATTGTTTTGTACAGATTAATGCTATGCTATTACGGCACTTAGAGAGTGCTTCTTATAATTACAAAATGTCTTATTATGCTCAGTAAACCCTGGCTATGGAATTACTTGATTAATTTTTTTCCTGGAGACAGAGAAAAAGGAAATTTCTGCTCAGAAGTGTGCACTTGTGTGAGTGTCTGTGTGCTCACAGGCTTGTGGGCACAGATGCCAGACTGTAGAAATATGAAATTTAAGTATCCAAATATTAGTTAGCGGAGGTCTGGTAGCTCAGTGGTGAAGATTTATACTGCCATCATGAAGGTAAGCAGTTCAAATCCACCAGCTACTCCACTAGAGATGAACAATCTTCTCTAAAGAAATGTATAGGCTCTCAAAATCTGGAGGATCAGCTACAAGTCAGTTCAAACTCAGTGGTATAGAGCCACAACAACAACTGGGATGCTGTTCCTAGTGCTTCACATACTGTGCAGACAATACAGTTCAAGGAAATCCTACCCAGTCAGTCAGTCATTAAAATTTACTGAGGCCTCCTGCCCTGGCAGAGGCACTAAAGGAAGAAAGACAACTGAAGTCCTATGAGTAGAGTGAGACAATCAAGACTTAAACAAAGAGGAAGAGCACATATTACTCATTGATATCATATCAGTTCTAACTCATGTCATTTCTAGGTCTGGCCACATAGAACTGTTTTCCAGAGAGTTTCAATCTACTTTACCACATGCAGGTTCTGTGAGCTAATGTTGACTCTACTGCACTTAACAGCAATATTAGAGAAGTAGATTACTGGGCCTTTCTTCTGTGTCTCTGGTAGGTGATTTCAAGCCACCAATATTTTGATTTGTAATGGAGAACAAACTTTTCACTATATCAGCTAAAAGGTTAACAGAATACTTGAAATCAGAATGGTTTTTATAATTAATTTTAACTCTAAATTCTAAGAGTTTATAATCCACAAATTGACTAGGGCTTGGGGAATTTGAGTCTATATGTTAGAGTGATGGTCATTAGATGATTCTCTGACAGTCACTTATACCCATAATGGGCATAAACATAGTAGAGCTTATGAGAATGGTACAGAATCAGACAAGGCTTCACTCTGTGGTATATATGGTGGTAAATATGAGTTGTCATCAAATCACTGACACTTAACACAACAAATTGTTGTTCTAGAGAAACTGATTAACAAATCTCCTCTAAAACTTTTTATTGTTACAAAATGCGGTATTTATTCTCAAAATTTGGTAAATTATAACATGTTTCAGATCATTCCCTCATTTTCAACCCCTTTTTAATTTCTTTTTTTCATTGGCATTATTAACTTATGAAAAAATGAGGTAGATTCTAAGTTAAACTTAAAAAATGCATAGGTGAAATTTTTTGGACCATCTTTCTTGTTGTTAGGTGCCATTGGGTAGAGTATGACTCACAGCAACCTTATGAACAGCCTGTCTTTTCCTGTACCAACCTCACACTCTGACACACTTTGTGATAGTCCATTGTGATAATCACTGTTAATCTGCCTCGTAAAAGGTCTTCCTCTCCTTCACTGTCCTCCCACTTCGACAAGCATGCCCTTCACTACAGAATAGTCTCTCCTAATAACATGCCCAAAGTATGTGAGACTAAACTTTACCATTTTTATCTCCAAGGAACACTGGTTGCATCTTCTACAAGACAAATCTATTTGTTCTTTTGTAAGTCTATAGGATCTTCAGCACTCTTCTCCAACACAACAATTTTAAAGCAGTAATTCATCTTCTCTCTTTCTTTTTCCTTGCCCTGCTCTTGGCAAGCAGCATAGCAAGTGATTAAAAGACCATGGTATGAGTCATGTGCACAAAGTCCTCAAATTAACATCATTGCTCCTCAGTAATTTGGTGAGGTCGCTTACTGCAGACTTTCCCAGTGAAATATGTCTCCTGATCTCCTGACTGCTGCTATCAAGTGTATTGATTGTACATCTAAGTAAGATGAATTTCTTGACAGTTTCAATTTTTTTTCACCATCTTTCTCAGCATACAGATTAAATAGGTATGGAGAAAAGACACAACCGTGATACATGCCTTTCTTAGTTTTAAACCATGTAATGCTCCCTTAAATTCCAAAGAAAGATGATCCAACAGAGTGTGGAAATTATTGAACATTATCATTGATATCATTTGCAAGCAAGATTCTGCTGAAGATTATCCAAAGCAACTGGAACAGCACATCAACAGAGAACTACCTGAAGTGCAGGCTGGATTTAGAAGAGGCCATGGCACTAGGGATATTATAGTTAATGTTATATCTTGGCTGAGAGCAGAGAGTACCAGAGGAATCTCTATCTGTACTTCACTGACTATGCAAAGGCCTTTGACTGTGTGGGTCACAAGAAAACTGCGGCAGACTCTTAAAAGAATGAGAACCCCAGAACACTTGATTGTGCTTATGCAAAACCTGTATCTGGACCAAGAGGCAGTCGTCAGAACAGAGCAAGAAAACACTGCATGGTTCAAAATTGGGAAGGGTGTGAATCAGGAATGTGTCCTATCTCCATATTTTTTCAATCTATGTGCGGAATGGAACAGATTATCTGGGAAGCTGGGCTATATGAGGAGAAATGTGGCATCAGGATTGGAGGTAGACTCATCAAGAATCTGTATTATGCAGATGATACACCCCTACTTGCTGAGGAGGACCTGAAGCGCTTGCAGCAGAAGGTCAAGGATTGCAGCCTTCAATACGGATTTAAGCTCAACGTCAAGAAAACAAAGATTCTCACCACTGGGCTGATTGGCAGCATAATGATACATGGTGAAGAGATTGAGATTTTTGACAGCTTCAGTTTGCTTGACTCTACAATCAACACTCTTGGTACCAGCAGACAGAAAATTAAGAAGATACATTGTATTGGGGAAGTCTGCTGTCAGAGACTTCTCCAAGGGTACCGAGGAGCAATGATGTCAGTCTCAAGACTAAAGTGTGCCTGATACAGGCCATGGTCTTTGCCATTACTTGCTATGTTTCAGAGAGCTAGACAATGACTAGGGATGATAGAAGGAGAGTTGATGCCTTTGAGCTTCAGTGCTGGAGAAGAGTATTGAATATACCATGGGCTGCTAGAAGAACAAACAAGTTCATTTTGGAGAGGGTGAGACCAGGCTGCTCCTTGGAGGTAAGGATTCTGAAGCTCCTTCTGACATACTTTTCACATATTGCAAGGAGGGGACAGCTTTTTGGAGAGGGATATCATGCTTGTGAGGGTGGAGGGCCAGTAGAGGAGAGAAAGACCCTCAATTCATTCCGTCACTGGGGTAATTTGGATAGGCATGTTGGAGACAATAAGATTGGCACTGGATAGAGTAGGGTTTAGGGCTGTTGTACGTAGGGTCACTGAGTCACAAGCAACTCGACAGCATATAACAACAACAACTACTGTCCTGTGCTGATCTCCTAATCAGGCAAATTCTTTCCATAGGTCACCAAATGCGGCCTTTTTTCACTTATTATGTTAGAAAGATATCTTTTTCTTTTTCTAGAACATCTATCAATCTACAGGAAAAGTTGCTAATTGTCCTTGTTATCCAAAAGAACAAACAAATCTGTCTTGAAAGGAATGCAGCCAAAATGGTCCTTGAAAGGGAACACGTTGACTCTTTGTCTCATGTACTTTGAGTATATTATCAAGAGGGACCAGTCCCTGGAGAAAAACAACTTCCTTACAAAAGGAGAAGGTTGGTGAAAAAGAGGAAAATCATAACATTTGGTAAAGTACTTATTGATGCTGTGTGCTGTTGAGCTGAAACAAACTCAGAGCTGACCTTCTAGTGGGTTTTAAGGGGCAGTTACTCTCATAGGAGGCAAATACTCAACCTTCTTCCACAGAGCAGCTAGTGGATTGAACTACCTATGCTTTTGGTGACCTAGAGAGTCAGTAAAAGGAAGGTAAACTCTAGCTGCAACACTGGGATCACGCACAGCAGTGATAGCGAGGATGATGCCACAGGACTAAGTTGGTTTTGTTCTCTAACAACCGGGTCTCTGTGAGTTGAAATCAACTCGACAGAACCTAAGAACATCAACAGCAACAGTATGCATAGTTAACCCTGGGCCAGATTACTGTATATAAAAGCAAGAAAATATCCTATCAAACCAGTTTAGACCTCCTAAATTAACCTGTTGCTGTTGTTGTTGTGTGCTGTTGAGACAGAACCAACCCACAGCTGGCACGTTTTCAAAGGCAATTAATAGCACGAGAAAGGATTGTCCTTCTTTCTCCTGCGGAGTAGGATTTGAACTGTGTGCCTTTGGAATTGCAGCACAGCTTCTTACCCCTAGGCCATCCTAAACCTTCAATGCTTTGATTTTGATCAAATCTGAATGACATGTACTGGATTTGAAGCACTTCTCAAATACAAGCAGGGAAAATTTCAGAAAACAGATATATGCTGTCAGATTTAACATTATGTGTTACATTTGAGTGCGTTTCTTCCCTCTTTTAATCCTCCCATAGTCCCTTATTTCATGAAAAATAATAAATAAAAAACTAAAGAAAGAAATAACTAGTAAAACATGTATGAAGATCTAAGGGAGGGAGCAAAGGGGTGAGGATGGGTGGGGAGCAGTTAGTCATAGGGTTGCACAATTTGATGAACGAAGG